>NW_008663291.1:0-19672 GCF_000695815.1 Acanthisitta chloris | reverse complement strand
CTAGCTGGGGTTAAACCATGACAGAAGGTTCAGTTGGACATCCGGAAGAATTTCTGACTAAAACAATGTTCAGACTTTAGGACAGGCTGCCAAGGGAAGTGGTGGAGTCACCATCCTCTGCAGTGTTCAAGAAAGGACTGGATGTGGCACTTAGTGCTATGGTTTAGTTGATATGGTAGCATTTGATCAAAGGTTGGACTTGATGATCTTAGAGGACCTTTCCAACCTGAATAATTCTATGACTCTATGAATACTATAACCCTGACAGTAGAAGAGAAAGTACGGTCTGGAAAAAAATTACCCAGAATTAAATATTTATGTGGTTGCCCTCTACAACACTGCTTTGATGCAACAGTACTTCTAGCAATATGCAAAATGCTCTGGGAACATGAACTTGGTTTCTAATCACACCATGATGGACATCTTTGCCAAACCCTGCCTTAGGTGGCTGAAGTCAATCCTTGATTTAGCAATGTCATAGACTGAACCCCTGAACATCCTTTAATTGTTCTTGTTTTGGCCAAATGACAACCACATAATGGGTTCCCATCTCAAAATTTGCTACCTGTCTGGGTTCAGACCAATAACCCAGGGACAAAATGCTTCATCCTATTACTAGTGTCTTGGTTCATTTTTGACAGAAGAGAAGTTTTGAGATTCTGCCTGGTTGAATATACACCAGAAAGGCCAATATTGTTACTGAGACATTCCTTTTGATGCCACCAGTCTGTTTGCATCTTTGGTGCCCTAAGACCCTGCCCATGCAGGGGCAAAGAGAAATTTTGTGGAGTGTTCAATGCATATCCTAGAATTTGCAGCTGGGATCCACTTCACCAAACAATGCACATTTATTGACAGGTAGTCTGACAGCTTTTTTAAGCTGCTTGGCAGCTTGCTTTTACCAACACATTGTCATGTTCAGTGTTATCACATTTCGTTTAGATTTGTGTGATACTGAAAGGCCAAACCTCCGAGGCATCAATATGGGGTGCAAAGCAGGACTAGCTCTGAGACACTCAGGAAAATACACCTTAGGGGTTCATTGATTTTTCTTCTAAAAATTTATAGCTACTCATTTTCCAACTCTGTCAAGGACAAGCATCTTAATAGCTGTTTCCCAAACAGTTGCTTTAAGCTGGTTTTTTTTGTTTCTTTTGCTTTAAGCTTGCAGATGTCTAAGGCAACTAAGCTGAACAGCGCTCACAGAACTCTTCAAACATCTGTGAAGTGCAATTCAAATCACTTTCGAGGAAACTTATGAAAGAGTAAGGCAACTTTCTTGGAATGTGATGTGTTAGTCAAACTCTCTACTGCTCAGGAATACAATTGATCACAGCCAGTGGGGAGTCATTGCAGTGCTCAAGTTCAGCACCTGCAGTAAGTTGTAGGTGCAACTCTTCTCTGCTGACAGTGAGGGATACAGAACCTGTCAGTAATCCAAATTTACTCTGTAAGATGCAGCAACATATTTTATGGTGCTTAAATGGGTGAGTAAAACTCGATTTGTTTGATTCTTGCTGGTGTTAAAACAGTCAAACAATTTGCTAGATAGTGAGGACTAGTAGCTAGAGTTCATAAGTTCATTGTTAATTCTTGTGTAAATTAAATGTGCTTGTTTTGGAGAGAGATTTGCATGCCTGAAAGGCAGGTTGGCTTTCAGGGAATAAAATATAAATCCTATCATATATTTCCTCCAAAACTGAGCCTGTAACATCAAATTGTAAGGTAATTGTAACTGTAAGGATTGTGCAGTGCACCATTCTCATGTTGGCTCTATTCTGCATGGGCTCTCAGATGTTCTGCCCTCCAATAACCTCAGCTGTAAGCAGCCAAGACAGTACCAAATAAATTTGGTCCAGTTCAAAAAGCAAAACTAGAAAGTTGCCTGTATTCCCAGCTTATGTGCCTGTCCTTCAGAGTTATATCAGCAGCAATAACTGCTCCCACTACATGTTGTGTCCAGAAGAGGAGAAACAACTGGAAGGTCCCAGCAGCAGCTGGCAAATAACAATGATTGAATTCCAGATGGATCTAAAAAACCAGTGATCCCTCCTGGGAAACTTTGAAAAACATCTTACTTTGCAATGATCCTGTTCACATCACACTCATTTAAAATATTCCTTTTTCTTTGTTCTTGGCACAGAAGTAACAGATGAGCTCCTGAGAAATAATTCCATTTTGAGAGACAAGCCCCTGCTAATAAAGGCAGAGAGAAGGAATTGTACAGGGAGAATAGACGTTCTGTTGTGATTTCAGACATCAGATGTTCATTTGTGCTGTTTGCTTGTGCAATTTCTGTAGTCAATTATTTTTAAGGATTTTACTACAGCCATAGGATAAGATAGGTTAGAAACAACCTTTGCAGGAACTTACTTGGTCCAATCCCCTCATTTGAGGAGGGCTACATTAGATCTGGTAGCTCAAATCCAAACTTCAGGCCTGAGAGGTTTGACTACCTCTAAGGATGAAGGTTGCATAGTCTCTCTGGGCTCTTGTCCCAGTATTTGACCCCTGCATGGCAGAACAAAATTCCTAACTCTAAGTTGCAGTTTCTCCTGTTGAAACTCTCATCCCATCAACCATGCATGTCTAGAGTCTGGATGATCTTCTCCATGCCCTTTGGAGGCAACAAAATCTTCCCTTAACCCTCTCTTCTTATTGAACAAGACTTGTCCTTGTACATCGTGTACTTGTGTATCATGTTCTTGTATATTTCCCCAAAAAACTTCGTGGATCTCTTGCACTTCCTCCAGTATATTGACGCCTGTCTTGTACTGAGGAGCACCGAGCTGGATACTGTTTCCCTGTGAGTCCACATCTGAAGCATTCTCAATTTTTTCAACCTGCTCTCTTCACTTGAGCTGATACAATCCCCATACCCATCACTGAAAGAACATCCTCATATCAACTAGCAAGGACAAACTGTTCCATGAGGGAGGACAAGCCAGGAGGTAAGGGTGAGCCCAGCACAGACAGCATCCCTGCTGGCATGGTATAATTTTGAACACACCAGGTAGTACTTTGTGCTGGAAATGGGATCTGTGAGCAGCTCCAGCCACAGTGAGGGGATGAACTACATCCGTGGACCCACTAGGGATGCCAGTCAGGATCCATATGGGACAAGATAAGAGAGAGATCTGATGAGAAGGCTACCATATGGGTCCGAAGTCCATCTATGAGGCAGGGTCAGAGGCAGCACTAGAGATGAGCAAACCTACAGCTTAGCTCAAGTAGGGATTACATCACAGGTCTGAATTTAAACGAGGCTGCTTAGGTCCATGGGCAAAAGGCGTGAGAATTCCAGATAAGGCTGATCTGTGACATTAAGAATTATGGCCCTGACATTGAGATCTTTCTGAAAAGGATTCCTTCAACCAATGTATTGTCCAATTCTCCTTTTTCCTTTCCTAACCTCTGAAAAAGAAAGCTCCAGTCTCTCTGGAAACAAACTTGTCCCGATAGATATAAGCACACTCTAAACACACATTTTCCTGTAAAATGCAACTCAGCCATGACCTGGAAAGATCTCGGAGAAGGGTGGGAAGAGTAGTTCATACTTCATTCATGTATGGTCTTGGGCTTCTCTTTCACAGCAGGTCTCATCTCCTGCTAAACAGATAAAATGCTCCTGACATGTTAAAAATGCTTTCATTAAGAAAGATAACAATTCTGTGTCATGCCTCAGTTGCCTGAAGGGCTCAAGGGGTGGTTTTTCACTGAGTACACAATTAACCAGATATATTTGGGGTTGGTTGATTTCTTTTTCTCAGCCTTCCTTGGAGACATCTGTGACAGTGGTGCTGGGCATTTCAAGGTGGCACAGACAATTCCTGTTCTTCACAGTCTAAGCACTCACTGGATTCAGGAAGAATTTTCCATTCATGTCTGACAGGAAAAGATCTGAATTTTATGGACATAGCAGATTGCCTTTCACTGCAAGGGTGCAATTAGGGTGCAATTTACCTTCAAATTTACAGTAGGAAATGGACATCAAATTGATTTCCATGCTTTGCAACCTTAGGGTTTGGTCACACCTTGGTTTCTCATTTTCTCTGCCAATGACACACACCTAACAAACCCTGAAATTTGAATTATTTGACTAACTCAGATCTGGGGTATAATATTGGGTTACACTGAGTGCCCAATGATAGACAGAAGGTCAAAATTTATTGGGATCCCTTGTGGTTTTATAGTCTATGCAATGAAAGCCATTAACTCATTTTGCAATATTGAAAGATGATGGCCTCTGGCATATTAATCCTTCAAATAACTCTGACTTATAGCCCCTTTGGCTATAAAGCCTTACACTTTTCCTCCAATACCAAAGAATTGGAAAATGTACTTAGCCTGAAAGTTTCTAGATTAACTATGAAGGAGAAAAAGACTTTACCTGTAGGATGGTTCAGGTTGTAATATCACAGCACTGGAAATTCTCCTGGTCAAGCCTGAATAAAATTTGTGAAAGTGTTATTTTTAATTAATTTTATTTGAGAATGCTCAGGAGATACAATTATGGAATATCTGGAAGCTTATCAATGCAAAGCCAGTCAGCTAATTAAAATCCATTTTGGGAGGACCATCCACTTTTAAAAACAGCTTATTAATGCCCATCCATAGTTCTAGTGCTGTTTATATCCCAAAAGTTAATTTGCTACCCCCAGAAATGGATAGAGAAGAAAACACATTTAATAATTAGACAGTTAAACTTGGGTGCAATGTCATGACTGTGTCATCACTGACTGCAGAGCAGGTCTCTTTAAATCACATGCAGATAGAAGTTGTAAAACAATGGTTAATTATTCTAAAGAAGGACTGATAGCAACTACCTTTCTTTATGAAACATACTTGACAGCTTTGTGGAAGAAGCACTAACATTTTCTGTCAATTAGAAGAAATTACTATTTATCTAGTTTGGATAACACTGAATATCCCTGTGCTTAAACTAACTCCTCTTTTAGTAAAATAAAATGCATTTTTCAACCTTCATCTAAATTTTTCCGAGATAGAATATCCATCAAAATCCTTGCTGCAAAGGATAATTCCTCTCGCTATTAAAATACATCAGTCTTTTGCTCAGCCTGAATTTGTCCAGCCTGAATTGTAATTTGTATTTCTTGCATTCAGACTGATTTGGTGAAGATTCAGCAACACTGGTGCATGACAGGTAATCACACCCAGCACATGTCAAGACCTGTCATAATTATGCCATGTTATACCATAATACAATAGTAATTCTATCTTGTTGTATCATTTCTGAAATGATTAACTCCAGCTCTGACTGAACTATTCTATTTTATTTTTTGTAAACATGTGTCTCCTGTTGGAGCTGTAAAGAAACAATATGACACTTTGACATCTTAAATAAGAAGAGAAAGCAGGTTTTCACCACATTAATTGGATAAAAAGTCAATCTCAGTATTCAGAGAAATGAAACTATACATTTAACATAGTAGCTTCTCTATTAACTGTGGATAAAATTTGGGATTTCCAGTTAAACAAACAGTACACTGAAGTTACAGCACTCCTGAGAAAGTGGACTAATACTTTTGATGATTGTATTTTGGAAAGGCTTTGTGTTGTGTCTATATTTTGGGAGTCACAGTGAAAGAAGAGAATTTATTTTGAGTCAGAGACATAGCTGCTGAGCTCTGATGAAATATGCATTACAGTGTATACTTGATATTCACTCCTATTTTTTGCTATTGTTGCTGTCAGGTTTTCCTGGAGCAAGGACACATCTAAGAGAAGCACAAAACAATAGACTGCTTCAGCAGTCAGAGTGCAGCTGCCTTTGAAGAGGAGTCTGTGGGTAAGGTCTGGGTAATTTAACAAGATCACCTTTATTTCCTTCTGTTATATCAAGTATAGCGATGGACAGGTCACTACTGACAGCATGTCAGTGTCCCATGACCTGGCTTAGTGTCTCCTGTAGATGCTGAAAAGAAGAGAATAAAGAACAGATGATTTATGGATTCTGCATCTGAGGGTCATTGTGAACAAGGAAAACCTTAGTAAGTTTTTCTCAAAGGTGTTTTGAGAAGACTAAAAAGAGCTAACAAACATTTCATAGAATCATAGAATATCCTGAGTTGGAAGGGACCCACAAGTATCATCAAAGTCCGAATCCTGGCCCTGCACAGGACATCCCTAAGAATCCCATCATGTGTCTGAGAACATTTCTCAAACACTTTCTAAAATGCCTTTCTAAAGCATATTCACTCCTTGACTGATGAAGTCCCACCAGCAGATCTGCAATAAGAATTCTGCAGTTTGATCAGTCTGTAACTACCAGGGGAGTGTGGTGCCCACAGAAATTGCTCACCTGGCTTTGTCTAAAAAATGCTGGACCATAATCAGCACTGGAAAATTGGTATAGACACAGGGAACTGAGAATAAAATTGTTTTTAACGTAATGAGTCCTTCCATTCTGGCATACTGAAGCATACTGAGGCTATCGGATGCTCCTAAAATATGTATGTAAATGGGATTCTTAGAGCTAGATGTTGACTGCAGCTGCACATCCCATAGAATTTTCAAAATCTACCATAAATTACACTAAACCCTAGTGTAAGAAGGGTGGATGCTGTTGTATCTTCCGTCCCTAGTGCACTGACCTCGCATTTACTTTACTAGCTGTTTGTCCCGAGACAGTCCTCTTGCATCCCGTTTTGATCAAAGAACTTACTTCATTTGTCTGCAATGCAAATGATTTGACCATTAAGACTCAAAAACTTAATTTACTTGTGAAGGTTGCCCACCTTTTTCTGTCAATGAAAATACATGCAGTCTTCTATAGCACACTGACATAAAGTAACAAACTCCTTGGTTCTTCAGCAGTTGGTGTCCATGTCTGCTCTGCCATGATGTATAGTGGCTTTTTTCCCTGACAAAAAAACTACGATTTAGAAAGTTTTCCATACATATATTAACAAAGTTTGCAAACACTAATGATAATTCTTAACACCACCAACTCAGCTTCATCATCTGAAATAAATTTGCTTCAGAATTAAAGCAATGCAAATATCGTGCCCACAACAATAGGGTTGGAACTAGACAATTTTTAAGGTCCCTTCCAACCCAAGCCATTCTATGGTCCTATAATCCTTTTCTCTTGGATGTAGAATTTAACTGTGGCTTCATATGCATGGAATCAGATGCATTAGCACATTTGACGATGTTAATGTCTCCAAACTAGTAATGATTCCTTTGTTATTTTGAATCTCTGTGATACCTTGTTTTCCAAATTCAGTTCTTGACCTAGAGGATCGGAAGCTGAAATGAGATGCAGGTAGCAACTACAGTATAGCTCTGACAACCTTTCAACTCTTGCTTGATTCAGGAAACAAACTTAAGCTTGGAAAATATTCCCTTTCTCTTTGAATCTCACTGCGTTTTCAGTTTGGGGGCTGAAGCAAAGATGTCAGAAAGCCTTAAGGAAACGTATTTTCCTCTTTGGGTTCTGGACCTCAAAGAGCCACTTTTCAACTCAGTTTCAGAGGTAATTTACATGGGGACAAATGTTCTTCCCATATACCTTTGGAACTCCCCTTGGCATGCCAATTTATTATTCAGTGCTCTGAGTCATTCACTGCTTGCTCTCTCACCCCATTTACTAAAGAACAACTCAAAGACCATAGTAACATTAAAATCATCATATTATAACAAATAAGAGGTCTATTATTTATAACTCCAGAATTAGTTGAATTCCACTGTGAAATGGAAAATTTATCCCACATAGTGAGGGGAAGTTCCCATTTCTTAGCCCTCCAGTGACTCTAATGTATTTGAAAGGTGTGACATGTCTGATACAGAAAATCTTTCATTTGTTGAAGGACTGAAACTTATCTTTGGAGCAAATTTTACCTTCCAGGAAGAAGAAGAAGAAGACTTTATTATGGCTGCTTAAATTAAAAGAAAGAGCTGAAGCTCCAGGTTGAGTCCTGTGGAAATGGATCCATGAGCAAAGGTTTGGTGAGAATATAACAGGTATGTGAAAAATTGATTTTTTTTTAATATTCTTCATTCATTACAAAGGCAACACTTCTGCATGAATATGCACTTGGCTTTCTGGAATAACTGAAAATGTTGGATGATGAAATAGTGTACTTCATTGGGTCTTACAGACAGCAAATCTTGACCACATCTGTCCTCTTTCAATGCCTTTGTGCTGTTTTCTCTATGTTTTTCATTCTACCAGAAAACCATAAATTCTCTGGGCACGCTTTCTGTTCATGTGTGTCAGACTTGTTTAATCTTGTCAAAGCTTTCAGTGAAACCAGAGGTTTCTTGTATTTTTTATTTATCTCATGCTAACTCTGGTGCTTCCATTCCTTTTATTTTTTCATTTTTTTATTCTTTGTCTGGTGCTTGAGTACCCTCCAATAAACCTCTAGGAAACTTTTGTTCATAGGGAAAGTTTGGAATATTTTTACTGTGTATTCTGTCACAAAATGAGTGTTAGTTTTTCAATTAAAAAACCCCTAAGTAGCAGTTAATTTAAAAAAAATCCTTGTCTTCTTTTTGCAGAAGTTGACACCAAGCTTCAGAGAGCTCTCACTAGGCACAAAGGTATTAAAGGTTTTAGAAGTGCTTTGTTGGTTTAAAATGATTGAACTAGATTATTATTTTTTATACTCTGGAAAGCTAGGATACCTATATCTACCCATGGGGATCTGACAAACTACCTGACCAAAAACTCTTTCAGCCATTTCTGTTGAACCACACTTTAGGAAGGCATCCAACTCTGCATAATGAGATGTGGACAGATGGTGTTAGGAGGGGGCAGAGTACTCAGTTCCTGACACCTTGAGGAGCTCCTCCTGACTTTCCAGTGGCTTCTCTGCTATGCAGCAGCAAAACCTGAAAAGCTGGTTCTCGTAGTCCTAGGGAAGGCAAGTGAGGCCTTTTCTAATTAATTGTGATCATTGCAGAAACTTTTTAAGGAGCACTGAATGGGCTTGCAACTTTAAAAAAAAAAAAAAAAAAAGAGGGTGGGGGAAGAATGGAGGGGGGAATAAAAAGCCCTGCTGCCAAATTGTGATTTAAACTGAGATTGGCATCAGCAGACATTTCCACATCAGCCTTTAGCACATCTGGTCCAGACCAAACAAATAGAAGATTTATTCTGTCAGTGAGATCATTTAGCATTCCTTTTTATGCTTCAGAAAGAGCCTGTACCTGTCAGTCACCAAAGCACTAGGCTTTTGGTGGCTGGGCTCTGTTGCTCTTTCTGACTAGCCTTGATCTGAGACTTCTAAGAAGGCTTGTGTTCACCCGCTCCACCTGGGAGACTGGTACCCATGCCAAGTTCATTTCCATAGTCTTATAAAAATCTCCTGGAGGATTTCAAACATCTGCTCATAAGTAAAGAAACATTGTCTTGAGATATAACAATAATATAAAGGGCAACTGAACCTTCCTTGCAAATAAAACTGAGCTAATAAATTATTTTGTTTCAACAGTTTTATACAATTCAAACAAAAAAATGGATAGAGCTAAACAGGCCCATACGTGAAAAATCAGGTGTGAAGGAGTTTCTTCTCCTACCTTCAGATCCTCATTTTTTTTCATTTTGGTCAATAGGTTTGGTTTGGGTTTTTTTTCTGAGAATTTGATGATAAGTATTGAAAGGAAGAGCTGAGATGTGCAGCTCTGATTGGCAGCAGACTGTTCTAGCATGGTGCACAGGGGGCTCATAGGGGAACCCCAGGGGGAGTTGAGAGACCCACCAGAAGCCCACAGAGTCTGACAAACCTGGGTGTGGCCAGGAGCAATGGTGACAAAGTCCCCCCATCTACAAAAGGAGCTGCTTTTGCGTATTAATGACCAGGGCATGGCATGGCAGTTTACATGACAGTTTGCATGAGGAAAGGCACTCTGACAGCTCAACCAGGGAGCAGTGGTGGCCACCCAGCAGAACACCATGGTTTCTCTAAGATCTGCACCCACCACAACTGATGCAGATGCCCTGACAGAACTCCAGTGGGCAAATGCTGACATCTCAGTGTCAGGCTGCAGGATGTGCATTACTCTTACCCCTTTATGGTATAGCTGCAATGAGCATAGTTGTGGAAGGTGTGTCCAGGTAGAACAACTCCTTGGCTTACTGACAGAGCTCTGGGTGGAGGAGAGTAAGTTAAGGAGTTTATCATGAAGTGCAAGAGACAGGAAGACTACTGGAATTACAACCTACCATCCCTGGATGGTAGACTGCATGCATGACAGAGAAGATTCCCTGTCCTCTCTCCACCTGGCTGAACACATTGAGTTAAGGGAGAGTGGGCAATGGTGTTAAGTTCTTGCCTGGCACAGCAGGTGCATCTCTTCTGTGACTACCCCAACTTCCCAGGTGTCCTGGAACAGTAGGCGTGAGGCTTTGCCAGTGGAACTGAAAAATAATGAGGACAATGTTTCATCTAGCATGGAGATGTCACCAAGGTTAAGTCAGCCTATACCCTGAAGCAAAACTGCTTCCACAAACTATAAAAGAAGGGTTATTGTCCTTCTGAAAGGAACAGAAGGCCCCATATGCAGACCAGACACACTTCTTAGAGAAACCTGCTGCATCCCTGGGGTTAAAGATGTGAAGAAGAAGCTTCCTACCCTCGTACAGCCCTCAGCTTATTATCCATTATTGATTGTTCAAGCAGGCAGCAATGAAGTTGCAACAAGAAGTCTGAGGCCAATCAAGAGAGACTTCTGGGACTTTGGATGACTGGTTAAGGAATCAGGAGCACAAACAGTGCTCTTCTCTATCCTTGCAGTTGCAGGGAATGGCAGGAAAGAAATAGGAAGAGCCAGCAGATAAATACCTGGCTCTGAGCCTGGTGTCACCAGCAGAATTTTGGGGGTTGTGATCACAGGTCGTTCTACACAATACTAGGCCTGTTGGTGACGGACAAGGTACACCCGACTCAAAGTGAGAAAAGGATTTTTGCACAGGAGTCATCAGGGCTCACTGAAAGAGCTCTAAACTAGTTTTGGAGGGGCAAAGTGATAAAATCAGGCTCACTAGAGATAAGCCTGGGGGGCAGCATTCCGATATTTGAAGGATGGTATGCAACTAAGGTCCCTTGGTCTGCCATATTAATGAAGGTAGGGAGTGGAGATCCATGAGGCAGCAAAGACACAACGGTTAATTATGTTACGTAGGCATTAGGACTTCTCCAAAAAATATGCCAGAGTCATTAGCCCAACTGAAGACCATCTATGCCAATGCAGACAGCACAGACACCAAACAGGAGGATCTGAAAGCCATTGTGCAGTGGGAAAGCTATGATGTGTCTGCTGTCACAGAAACATGGTGGGATGACTGGGAAAGCTGGAGTGCTCCAATGAATGGCTATAAAATCTTCAGAAGGGATAGCTAATGTTGGAGAGGTGGTGCCGTAGACCTGTATGTTAGGGAGTGTTATGATTGTCTGGAGCTTAATGTTGGTGATGACCAGGTTGGATGTTTATGGGTAGGAGTCAGGGAGAAGGCCAGCAAGGCAGAGATCACGGTGGGAATCTGTAAAAGACCACCCAACCAGGCAGAAGAGGCAGAAATATTCTACAAGCAGCTAGGCAAAGTCTCACAGTCACTAACCCTTGTTCTCATGGGGAAATTCAGCTTACCAGATGTCTGCTGAAAATGCAATACAGCAGAGAGGAAACAGTACAGGAGGTTCCTGGAGTGTGTGGAAGAGAACTTCCTGACACAGCTGGTGAGTGAGACAACAAGGGAAACAAACTATGAACCCACCTCCTCATCAGACAGAAAGTGGAGGCACTTCAGATATGGAACATGTCAGTAGTTAAACAGATTTGACAATACCCTACCACAGTTTGAACAGGAACTGAAGGCAGCTGAAGGAGCTGAGGGACATTAAGACATGCAAAATGCAATTACCTGCACTGGAATTTCAGTGCAATCCTAAAACTAAACTCTAAATACTTTTACTATAGTCCTACTTCTATAGGAAGGCAAATATAAGAGATGAATGGGTAATGTGGAAAAGTAGTACTCCTTTGACTTTTTTATATTTGAAAATTAATGACATATGCATAGTTTATTTTTATGCCATTAAAAAATTGGGGGTTAACTCTTGAGTAATGTATTGCCTATAATAGCAACTGAGTGCACAAAGGTGTTTCTATCATAGACTGTTCATGAACTTGTTCTGTGCTCTTCATTGCTTGAACAGATCATTCATTTATTGGTTCCTTAAGGAATTGCAACAACCTTGATAATAAACCTCAAATTTTTATACAAACACTTGGCATGTAAAAGCACCAATGTTTCTTTAACTGCTTGAAGTCTGTTGTAATGATTATCCACTTGGAACTACTAGCTTGCCCCCATTAACAGACATGGGGATGTTGCTGTTTAATGAGTAGTTCCATGGAATAATGTTCACTCTTTTAATAGTTTTACTTCCTGTTATGTCATTGTAATAGACAACAGTAATATTTTAATTTGAATATGTTTTGGCTCTTCCCTTAAAAAACAGCTGCTTAAAAAGTAGTCGAATATGTTTTGGCTCTTCCCTTAAAAAGCAGCTGCTTAAAAAATAGTACAAAAAGGATCAAATTGCAAGTTAATTTTCTGTCATTAGGATACTGAGGCTGTCATCCAAACTGACTGATTTCTTTTCCATCTCAGCATTCCTAATCTTAGGATGCAGCATCAAAGCCACAAAGGAAGGCAGTGGACCCTCCTTTTGGCTAACTCTTGTAGTCATGAAAAAGGAAATGATCAGAGGACAAGGGGAAATAGAACATATCTTGGCAAAAGAAGAAAGGAAGAAGTTGAATAAAGAGAGAAAAATGAAAGGTTTAATACATGGGATCATTGCACAAACAAGTTGCAATTGTACTAGGAACAAAAATAATGGTAAAATGGCCTTGGAGGAGCTTAAAGATGATGTTGATCATCTCCCTGGTTCCAGTAGTGTATTGTCACTACCCGAAAATCACACAAGCATAAACAGTTGTAAAACGTGTGTCTTGAGATTTTGAATTATATCAGTTAAATAAACACAGGACCAATCTATATATATTTACAGTGCTTAGTCAGCCCAGTAGTAGAGGTGAGCTTCTTACAGATCTTCCTGGACACTGTTTTGTAAAGAACATCTTGGAGGTCTTTTCCAACCTTAATGATTCTGTGATTCTACGACTGTGGAAGAGACTAGGTTAGACCAGACTAGAACTACTGAGATGGCTAAAGGCTCCTTGTCTGTCATACCAGCAAAACCCAATATTTTGCCTGTCTGGCAGTAACTGAGATAGATAAAGGAAATCTTCTGAGAATGGCAACCATTTGGATTTTTTTGTCTTCCACACAGTCAAGAAGTTGGACACTCAAATAGGGTGACAAGATGGATTTCTCTCCAGGGTGGCAGAATAGCCCATTAGTTTTAAGCAGTGCTTCTTGCCCTGATTTGAAAGAAAAGAGATAGTCTAGGCCAGCCTTGACCCAGGAATCTGAGGAGATGAACCAAATAATTCGAATTGTGGGCCAATCTCCTACCTGCAAGTTCAGCCTCATGACTGGCTCTAATTCCACTCATACACCATTCCACCTCGATTGATTTGAGAAAAACATTGAGTAGAACTGTGCAGCCTGTAAGGAATCAGTTGTCCTTCCTGTAACAATCTCACATCAAGCCAGTAAGACTGTAACATGGCCCTGTCATACCAGTCTCCCTCTTCAACAGGGAGATCTCTTCAGTACCTTCTTTTTATTTTGCAATACTGAGTGGACACGAAGGTTGTAACCTTGTGACACTTGTTCAAGATGCCCTTGGAGATCAGAATACTCAGGCTATGGACCCAAGACCTAAATCAAAGTGACCTGATCTTCAGAAGCACTGAACTCTGAATAACTTTAAGAAGAGGTCAGCTTCTCTGAAAACTACTTTTCTTTGATTTAAGGCCCTAATTATGGATCTAGCTACCCAATAGTAAGCATCTTTATGAAAAAGTTGAAAACTAGCTAGGGGAATTAGCTACTGAGATCACATTAATTTCAGCACCTTTGAAAATATCTGCCCCAGGTTTGAAAAAGTACATTTGTAACTTGATATTTTTTTCCTTTTCCCATTTTGCTGCTAATTATTCTTATCTCAAGCCCTTCTTTAAAATCCATACAGCATTTGAGAAACTGTATTAATTTGTACAGTACATCTACATATGGTTCTTTGCCATTTCTTGTAGCTTTCACTGTGACATGTGATTATTATTCTTATTGCTTCAGTCTTCACTCTTCTTGCCTCCCATCATTATCCATATAGTAAATTTTGTTACACTCCATTCCAACTGCTTTGCTATTTGCTTTGATAAAGGTAAGTCTTTAGTCCAACATTAACAAGAATTGTGGCTTGTTACTTTGCCAGAGAAACACTTCTAATGTTCTCACCACATGTTCTTTCTTTTACTGACAGCAATCATGTTTCCTTTCGGTATAAAGATGCTCAAACAAAGTTTTCTGATTCCAGCTATCATTATTTGCAAAGGTTTACTTTTGGCCTCAGTAGGAACTCATATTTTCATGTGTGGTTGAACCTATATATGTGGAAGAACAACAAAAAGCAACACATGAAGTGGAGAAAATGCACTGCAGGTTAGCAAATAATTGACTTACCTGTGGATCATTGCTACCATGGCTCTGCTGTTGGATTCTTCATTATCCTCTAGTTTTTACTCAGAAACATGTAGCAATCAATAGTCACATATGACATGACATGTTGATGCTGGCTTATTCCTCTCTTGTGACATTTAATAAAAAAGGTTATAACTAGTCTATGCTGTGACTCCTAGAGCATAAGCTGTTGATAGTCTGCAACAACTTATCTGAGAAAATGACATGTAAACCAAATCAGAACAATAAAAATTCCCCTTTCTCAAAAATCACATGATGTTTCATTTATTTTGTACCATCCAAGACTGAAATTTCCATAGGCTCCTGAAATTTTCTGTGCTTATTTAACATTAGCAAAGGACTCTGCCCACACATGAGAAATGCAAGACATGAACCTAAAGTGACTCAGGAATAACTATAGTTTCTAAACAAGAGGTTATTATTCCTTCCAAACAAGGTAACTAGCAAAGTGATTGACTTTTAACTCAGTGACAAAATTTAATCTTTTGTATTGCGAAAGAAGTTGCTGGAAGCAGTAAAAAAAATCACAAAACCATAACTAAATGAAATAAAATGATACATCATTTTAAAGCTTTTCAAAGACAGTTGGAGAACATATGTTTCTATGGAATCTGAAGAATCACCAGGTTTCAACATTCCAGTTTTTCTTAATATTCTGCTCTTATTTCTAAAATGCTTAATTTTTCAAAAATTCTTTTTTTTTTCCTTTTCATTTCTTCTTCTGTTCAGATTTTTGAAATGTGCACTGAATTAGCACACAGAAATGGCAATTACTTAAGGGACTTGGCTCCTAAGTCCTCATTATCTTCAGAAATATGTTACAGTGGTAGCAGAAGCCTATCTAATTTCGCATCAATTTGCTTCCAGCCATGATTTTCTGATATACACCCCAGTGAGCAAACAAGGGACTAACAAAATAAATTTATGAACTTTCATAATCACAGATAAAATTCAAGAAGAATGCTTCTCCAATAGTACTTTCCTCATTAATGCTAATATTAAGACAACTTTTTGTCCCGGTTTTTCTCAGATCTCAGGCACTTGAATTTTGTCAGTTTTGTAAATTGAACACCAGCAGTTCCTGGTTACAGGCACTGGAACTTCATTGAGTTATATAACAGTGTATTGCCTGAGACTTTTTTTACCCAAGTAAACTAGCACACTGCTATGAAATATTTAATCATGGTTTCTGAATTAACACAGTCCAGGAATCATTTCCAAGAGGAATTTAGAAGTCTTCTACTGTATTTTAAAGTCCAAAAGAATTAAATAATATGGACATGTCCTGTCATTTGGCCTATGGGCCAGAAAATTTCAACTGGCACTTTAGTTTACCAATACAGATACTGTTATATTGCCTCATGAATTCCTTTGTGAAATTCCTTATTTCTTTATATTCTTCTAGTGTCCTAGGCAGCAATGGATCTCAACCATGAATATGGCACTGAATGCCTCATTAGCATAGGAAAGTTGAAAAAAAATCACAATTTTTCTGTTGAAAGGTTTTCAGTATCAGCCAGCACAATGTCTAGTACACCCTGGTAAAATGAGTTGAATAATTATGCATCATGACATCACCTTTTGCCTACTCCAATCATGGAATCATAGAATCAAATATTTGTTTAGGTTGGAAAAGACCTCTAAGATCATCAATCCAACCATTAACCAAACACTGCCAAGTCCTCCACTAAACCATGTCCCCAAGTGCCACATATACACACACACACACCATAATCTGAGTCCCTTTTTCAGAAGTGATGGATTGTCTGTGCAATCATACTCCAAGGAATAGAACTGACAATCTCTCAGTCTGAGTTGCTGTAACTCAAGCCAAACTTGGGCTTACAGCACAAAACTTGATAATATAAAAAATTCTAAGGTCTGTAAAAGAGGAGACTGTGTAACAGAAACATGCATTCACATACACCTACATTCATATATGCAAACAAAAGTACACTTGCTTTTCCTTCAACTTTTTCAAAGCCCTCAGTTCTTGTCTCCAGCTTTTGTTCCAGAACCCTCTGAAAAAAACTAAACTATAAATGGAGCTGTGAAAACTCAATAAACTGGGAGAAGTGCCTGATTTTTGCTTATCTACTTTAAGAGGTTTCAAGAAATATATAGATACTCCACAAAAGCACAGTGAAATTGTGTTGACGAAGGTGTCAAAATATGTACATACAGGAAGGGATAGCTTGATACAAATTTAGACTTAAAATGGTTTGTTTTCCTGAGGTTGGAATCTGCCAGAACGTTCACTTATCTGTCGTATATCTGTGATGTTGAACACGTTTTACAAGAGCAAGAAAGCAATTCAGCAAAGGTTGCAAGGGAGACTAAAGTTAAGTGTCATCTAGAAATGACTTTTTAGCCATGGGTCATCGTAGAACTTGCCAATATAATACAAGAAAATATCAGAAACATCAGCAATTTTAATGTGAGATCAAAGGAGCTTTGCATAAATGCAAGGCAAGGAATTCTTTGAGAAAGAAGGAAAAATAAAGTGTGTGCAAGCAACACAGCAGGATTCAAAGTAAGTCTGTAATGAGGCTGTAGAGTCATATAAAATGCAGGTCTAGAGGAGGGCCACAAAGATGATTAGAGTGATGGAGCACCTCTCCTACAAGAAAAGGCTGAGAGAATTGGGATTGTTCAGCCTGGATAAAAGGAAGTTTTGGGGTGACCTAATTGCAGCCTTCCAGTACCTGAAGAGAATCTACAAGATGGAGAGAGACTATTTACAAGGGTCTGGAGTGAAAGGACAATGGGGAATGGCTTCAAACTGACACAAAGTAGGTTTAGATTAGAAATTCTTTATAGTGTGGGTGGTGAGGCAATGACACAGGTTGCCCAAAGAAGTCATGGCTGCCCCATCCCTAGAAGTATTCCAGGCCAGGCTGGATGGAGCTCTGAGCAATCTGGCCTAGTGGAAGATGTCCCTGTCCATGGCATGGGGCTTGAAACTAGATGATCTTTAAGGTCCCTTCCATCCCAAATCATTCTGTGTTTCTCTGATTCTATAAATAAATTCACAGCTCTATAGGATCATAGACTAATGCAGGTTAGAAGGTGCCTTGGAAAGTCTTTAGTCAAGCCTCCTGCTCAAAGCAGGGACAGCTGTAGTTCAGGGTTTGATCTGGGTGTTTGTTCAAAACCTCTGAGCAGTGAGACTGCACAATCTCTTTGTGCAACCCCTTCCAGTGTTTGACTGCCCTTATGGTGGATTTTTTTCTTTACATCTTGTCTGAACTTCTGTTTCAGCTTCTGTCCTTTGGGTCTCATCCTCCTGTCATGCACAACTGTGAGAAGCCTCATTCTGTCTTCTTGGACTTTCCCCATACTTATGTGAAGGACGGTTCAAAATTCTGACAAGCCCATTCCCCCAGCCTCTGCTTGTGGGGTGAGTGTAAAAGTGCTGTTCTCTATTGAAGTCACTGCACTTTAATGATGTTTTGCCTATATTGCAGGGACCAGAACTGAGGACAGTGTACTAGATGTGATCTTATAGTAATGGCTGATTTGAACAATCATGGACTCATAGAATGACTTGTGTTGGTAGGGACCTTAAAGATCATCTAGTTCCAACCCTCCTGGCATAGGCAAGGATACCACCCACTAGATCAAGTTGCTCAGGACCTTGAACACATCCAAGAACATTGCAATCAGTGACGGAAAAAGAGACAACCTCAAACCACTGTTAATACACCTTTGAGAAAAGTCTCTCCCAAACTTATAGTAATTACCATTGGAAAATATGAGGGAAATTGCAAGTTAGTGCTAGAAATGTTAATGCTCATACTATTCCTGGCTCATTCAATGGCCAAGTATGGAAATGTGAGCAAGTTGTTACCCATCTGTGCCTCAAAGTAAAATGGGCTTGAGCAGCAAAGTTTTCAAGCAGGAAACACAGAGCAACATATGCTTACCCAGAGCATCTTACACCATGTAGAGTGAATGGATTCCACTTTTTACTACAGCTTTCAATAAGCCACATAATTTTTTAACTCGTTGTTTACCTGTACCTTTAATGATCATATATCTCTGAAAAAAAGTCTGATTTGTTCAGAACGTTGGGCTCTGACCTCCCAGGAGCACTGACTTGATCTAGAGAATTACAGAATCATAGAATCACCATAGTTTGAAGACACCTTTATGATCGTCAAGTCCAAGTGTCCACCTAGCAATATCACTGCAAACCCTAAACCACTGAACCATATCACCCAGAGACAGGTCCCGATGTCAAACATCTCGGGGAATGTTGACTCCACCAGCTCCCTGAGCAACCTATTCCAGTGCCTGACCACCCTAACAGTGAAAAAAAAATCCTAATATCTAATCTGAATCTCCCCTGTCTCAATTTAAGGCCATTCCCTCTAGTCCTCTCACTACAGCCATGGCAGGAAGAGACCATCCTCCACCTCTCTACAATCCCCTTTCAGGTAGTTGTAGAGAGCAATGAGGTCACCCCTGAACCTCCTCTTCTCAGGACTAAACAAACCCACATCCCTCAGCTGTTCCTCGTACAACATATGTTCTAGGCCTTTTATGAGCCTCCTTGCCCTTCACTGGACTTGCTCCAACACCTCAATATCCTTTTTAAATTGAGGATCTCAAAATGGAACACAGTACTCAAGGTGTGGCCTCACCAATGTCAAGTACAGGGAGACAATCACTTCCCTAGTCCTGCTGACCATGCTATTCTTGATACAGACCAAGATGCCATTGGCCTTCTTGGCCGCCTGTGCACACTGCTGGCTCGTGTTTAGCAAGCTGTCAACCAGCACCCCCATGCCCTTTTCTGCTGAACAGCACTCAAGCTGCTCCTTCCCCAGCCTGGAACACTCCATGGGGTTGCTGTGACCCATGTGCAGAACCAGCACTTTGCCTTATTGAACTTGATGCAGTTGTCCTCAGCCCATTGATCAAGTCTGTCCAGGCCTCTCTGCAGAGCCCTCCTACCCTCAAATAAATCAACATTGACAGTCAGCTTGGTGTCATATGCAAAAAATGCCTTTGTATATATATATA
>NW_008663290.1:3389-8189 GCF_000695815.1 Acanthisitta chloris | reverse complement strand
CCCCATTGTCTGAGGGCAGCGGGAGCGCGCGTTCTCGCCCCGCCCGGCAGGGGGCGCTGCGGCGCTGCCCCCGCGAGGCTGTGTGCCCGTCCTCACCGTCCTCATCGTCCTCGTCCTTATCCTCATCCTCATCTTCATTCTTATCTGCATCCCCATCCTCATCCTCATGTTGATCCTCATCTTCTTCATCTTCATCCTTATCCTCATCCTCATCTTCATCCTTATCTGCATCCCCATGCTCGTCTTCTTCCTCTTTGTCCTCGTCCTTATCCTCATCCTCATCTTCATCTTTATCTGCATCCCCATCCTCATCCTCATGTTGATCCTCATCTTCTTCATCTTCATCCTTATCCTCATCCTCATCTTCATCCTCTTCATCCTCATCCTCATCTTTATCTGCATCCCCATCGTCATCTTCGTCCTCATCCTTATCCCATCCTCATCTTCATCCACATCCTCCTCGTCCTTATCCCCATCCTCATCTGCATCCACCTCTGCATCCCCATCCTCATCCTCATCCCCATCCTCATGTTGATCCTCATCCTCTTCGTCCTCATCCTTATCCCATCCTCATCTTCATCCACATCCTCCTCGTCCTTATCCCCATCCTCATCTGCATCCACCTCTGCATCCCCATCCTCATCCTCATCCCCATCCTCATGTTGATCCTCATCCTCTTCGTCCTCGTCCTTATCCTCATCCTCATCTTCATCCTCTTCGTCCTCATCCTCATCCTCATCCTCATCTTTATCTGCATCCCCATCTTCATCCTTATCTGCATCCCCATGCTCGTCTTCTTCCTCTTTGTCCTCGTCCTTATCCTCATCCTCATCTTCATCCTCTTGGCCCTCGTCCTTCTCCTCATCCTCATCTTCATCCGCATCCTCCTTGTCCTTATCCTGATCCTCATCTGCATCCACCTCTGCATTCTGATCCTCATCCACATCCTCATCCCCATCCACATCCTCATCCTCATCCTCATCTGCATCTTCATCCACATCCTCATCCGCATGTTGATCCTCATCCTCTTCATCCTCATCCTTATCCTGATCCTCATCCACATCTTCATCCACATCCTCATCTGCATCCCCATCTTCATCATCCTCATCCACATCCTCATCCTCATCCTTATCCTCATCCTCATCCTTATCCTCATCCCCATCTTCATCCTTATCTGCATCCCCATCCTCATCCTCATCCACATCCTCATCCTCATCCTCATCCCCTTCCTCATCCTCATCTGCATCTACATCTTCATCCTCATCAGCCCTCTCCTCTGCATCCCCATCTGCATCCTCATCCCCATCCTCATCCTCATCTGCATCCTCATCCACATCTTCATCCTCATCTGCATCCACATCCTTATCTTTATCCTCATCTTCATCCTCATCCTCCCTCCCAGTGCCATGTTGCTGTGGGCACTGATGGGGTCTCGAGAGGTCCTCAGGGGATTTGTGGTCAGGTATTGTCCCCCTGCACCCACCACAGCCCCCCTGGGATGTGGGAACATCCACTCCCAGCCCTGGCTCCTGTTTTCAGCTAAGATTGTGGTTATCATAGAATTTTAGGGGTTGGGATGGACCTTAGAGCTAATCCAGCCCCAACTCCCTGCCCTGGGCAGGGACACCTCCCACCAGAGCAAGGCTTTATCCAATCTGGAATGAATATTGCCAGGGTTGGGGCAGCCACAGCCTCCCTGGGCAACCTGTGCCAGTGTCTCACCATCACTCTCCTGCCTCAGAGGCAGCTGTGCTGAGCCCTCAGCATCCATGGAGGTGGCGATAGAGCTAACAACATCCCCTCGGCGGCAGCAGCCGCATAGGTTTAGTTTCCTCCAGGCTGACAAAGGGAAGCAGCAGCCTCCTACACACGGTGGCAGCGCCGCAGCCACAACCCACACACCTCCCGTGGGTAGGCACAGGGATGGCACAGTGCGTGGGGGCACAGTGCTGGGCAGCTGGAACTGGGGTCTGGCTCAGCAGGCACCGCACAGAAGGAGTCAAGAGATGATGTGTTAACCACCCCGAGGCATTGAGGAGCACTGGAATTCCCTCATCACCCCATGCAGGTCCTGCCAGCAGCCTGAAGCACTGGGAAGTGGAGGGAGAAGCTGAAGAAACAAGTCATGTTCCCAAAACATCCCTCTCCACCTTGCCTGGATCATCTGGAACAGCAGTGAGATGCTCTGGCTCGTCCCAGGAGGGTTATGGACACAGTGGAGAGATCCTTTGATGGAATTACTACCTTGTGTTAACAGGGTTACTATCCCTAGTAATTGGATTTAGTGGAGAAACTGCTGGAGGGATCTCCCATCAGGCAGGCTCCAGGGTTCAGTTTTTCCTGAAAAACACTGGGGTGCAAATCAAGGGCAATGTCCAGTCTAGGAACAGGTGATTGTGGGAGAGAAACAGATGTGGAACCTGCAGCATGAGAGGTTTTTAAAGCAGATCAGGCTGGGAATGGTCCATCTTGGTTTGGGGTAAATAAAGCAGATCAGGCTGGGAATGGTCCCTCTTGGTTTGGGGCAGAGGTCTGTGGAGTGTCAAAGCTCTTCTCTTACTACAGGATCAATAACTGCAGAATTACAAAGTACAGTTGCATGAGAAAAAAAAATTGGATTTATGAACATGCAACACGGAGATATGAGAGGTTTGGGTTTGTATTTCAGGTCAATAGGAACAGGTGGACCATTTAAAATCAGGGGAATAGCTCTTTTCTACCCATTTTGAAACTGCCTTAAAAGTACCCACTATGAATTATCTGGAGAATTTCCCTAGGACAGACACACCTTCTCTCTCTCAAAAAAAGGTACCACAGCTTTGAGAATTGTAAAATAAATGCTACAGTGCTACAAGGGGTTCTGTCCCTGTGAGACAACAGAAAGCAACAAGGATTACAGTGCAAGTGGCTCAAGTTCAATTCTGGGACAGCAGCTCTTCCTACAGGCAGTATGGATATATCAGGAACATCAGACTGGGAATCAGCTGAGCACCCTCCAGCAGGAAGGTTTCTTTATCCAAAGGCAGCAAAGCCAAAAAGGACTCCCTGGCCTCATTCTTCCAGCACTCAGCATGACAACATCAGTCACCTCAAAGCTCACCTCTACCTGCCCAAGTTCTCAGCTCAACGGGCATCAAGTCCTGTCTGGATCCAAGCAATCCTGGGCTGGGAAGTGAAGATTCCCCAGCCAGGCACAGCCACTCTTGCCACATTCAGGCCAGTTAGAAGCTCTGTTGGCAAAGGTTACTTGAGAATTAAACGCATCACTTGCTGCATCAACATCAAGATGTTTCTGGAACAGCTCAAGTCCCAAAGTGCAGCTCCAAGTGGGATGAGCTCCCAGTGATCAGCAGATCCTGCCCCAGCTGAGAGGAACTGCAGAGAAACTCTCCAAGGGCAGATTTACACCTGTATGTGCTGAGAGTTGATGTAGAGTGTAATTACTGCTCAGAGCTCTTCTGGCACTTCATGTTCATAGAGACTTTTGTTTGTAGGAAAAGGATCTGGGAATTTTTCCTACCATTCTCAGGCCAGGCTCTTCCTTCCCCCCATACTGCTGCTAGTGGAAACAAGGCACTATTTTTAACACCAAATTACAGAGGAATCCTTTAGGGGGAGAAGCAGGAAGGCTTTGTCTTCCATACCTGTTTCTTCACCCCTAAGACAAGGTGTGTTTTCCTCACAGGTGAGTTTTGGCACCTGTTTCATGATGCCCAAGGTTTTCCCTGGCATGTGCTACAGAAGGTAGAGCACAACCTCTCAGGTCTCAGTTTGTAGTGGGAATTGACCTGCCAAGTTGCAGCTGCATTAGGAATTTTGGGCTAGATTGGGTTATATTCTAGGCTATATTGGGTTATATTCTGGGGTTTATTGGGTTATATTTTGGGGTATTTTCTAGGCTATATTGGGTTATATTCTAGGTTATATTGGGTTATATTCTGGGTTATATTGGGCTATATTGAGTTATATTCTGGGTTGTATTGGGTTATATTCTGGGGTATATTCTGAGTTATATTCTGAGGTATATTAGGTTATATTCTGAGTTATATTCTCAGCTATATTAGATTATATTCTAGGTTATATTGGGTTATATTCTGGGTTATACAAGTCTGGTGTCCCCAGGGCCTCCTCTGGCCACAAGCTGCTTCATTTGAGTCACTTAATTCAGCTTAAGCTTGGCTTTTGCAAAACCATAATGATCCCAGCTGAAATAAATACTCAAATTCTACCCTGGCTTAATTCCATTAAAGCACTACCCAGATCCTTTTGCAACCTGGCCTTAGAGTTCACCTAAAAAACCCAAAAAGGAAAACAGGCTAATTGCTTTCCAAATGCCACTTGGAAAGCAAGGAGAGAGGATTGATTCCAAGCGATTCCAGGTGCTGCCAGCCCATGGGATGATTTTTCCTGGGTGAGGACCCCCAGGCAGACCCCTGATGGCTCCCAGGGCACGGCCACCAGCATGGCAGTGGCTGTGGCCCAGGACTCCAGCTGGTTTCATAAGCTGGCGTGGAGCAGGGAATTACACAAGCAGTTCCCAGTCGCACCGGGCAGTGTCACGGCAGGACACACTGCGGCAGAGCTCACGCAAACCCTCCCCGAGCTCAGGCTCTGCAGCTCGGGCAGGGATTAGAGCTCAGCTGCTCCTTCCACACACACCAAACACCTGTTTGCAGCTTGGGCATGGTTCTCTCCAGCTGAAGTGGTTCATTTGTACAGCAGTCAGAGCATGATGCACCCACATCACCCCCACGAGGGCAGCAGGACTGGGAGGAGGTGAATCCGGGATAACGTTCCCAC
>NW_008663290.1:0-3310 GCF_000695815.1 Acanthisitta chloris | reverse complement strand
AACATTCCCAGTGTTTGGACAGGACAGCAGGACTGAGAGGATGTAAATCTGGGACAACATTCCTAGTGTTTGGGTTGGGCTAGCAGGATTGTGAGGTTGTGAATTAGGGACAACATTCCCAGTGTTTGGATAGGACAGCAGGACTGTTAGGATGTGAACTGGGGACAGAAACATTCCCAGTGTTTAGACAGGACAGCAGAACTGGGAGGATGTAAATCTGGACAACATTCCCAGTGTTTGGACAGGACAGCAGGACTGAGGATATGAACTGAGGACAGAAACATTCCCAGTGTTTGGACAGGACAGCAGGACTCTGAGGATGTGAATTGGGGACAGAAACATTCCCAGTGTTTGGACAGGACAGCAGGACTGAGAGGATGTAAATCTGGGACAACATTCCTAGTGTTTGGGTTGGGCTAGCAGGATTGTGAGGTTGTGAATTAGGGACAACATTCCCAGTGTTTGGACAGGACAGCAGGACTGGGAGGATGTGAACTCGAGATCAAATCATTCCCAGAGTTTGGACAGGACAGCAGGACTCAGGATGTGAACTGGGGACCAAATCATTCCCGTGTGTGGACAGGACAGCAGGACTGTGAGGATGTGAACTGGGGGCCAAATCATTCCCAGTGTTTGGATTGGGCTAGCAGGACTGAGGATGTGAATTAGGGACAACATTCCCAGTGTTTGGACAGGACAGCAGGACTCCGAGGAACAGGACTGTGAGGATGTGAACTGGAGACCAAATCATTCCCAGTGTTTGGACAGGACAGCAGGACTGTGAGGATGTGAATCTGGACAACATTCCCAGTGTTTGGACAGAACAACAGGACTGTGAGGATGTGAACTGGAGACCAAATCATTCCCAGTGTTTGGACAGGACAGCAGGACTGTGAGGATGTGAATCTGGACAACATTCCCAGTGTTTGGACAGAACAACAGGACTGTGAGGATGTGAACTGGAGATCATTCCCATCCCAGTGTTTGGACAGGACAGCAGGACTGAGAGGATGTGAATTAGGGACAACATTCCCAGAGTTTGGACAGGACAGCAGGACTGTGGGGATGTGAACTGGGGGCCGAATCATCCCCAGAGTTTGGATGGGACAGCAGGACTGTGAGGATGTGAATCTGGGACAGCAGCATTCCCAGAGTTTGGACATGCCAACGGGCTGTGACTCAGCACAAAGAGCCAGCCCTGTCCTCGCCTCGGCAGTGCTGAGCTCGGGATAAACAAACACTGCTTTGCCCTGACCTCTTTAGCAAACGCAGAGACCCAAAAAATCGAGGCCAAGGCACTGACACTATCTCACACAGATCCCTCTTGTCCCTCCTCAGCTGGAAAAGGATTATTCCTTTTCTTTTCCATGGCACAGTGTGGAAGCCACGCAGAGCCCAACACCTAAACCAGAACATACAAACCCCAATGTCCCCGAGGACAGATCTGTTTTTAATGAAGCATTATTCCATCTCTAAATTACCTGCTGTGAGAGGCTTTCGGAGGGGTTAAAGCCTCTGTGTCTGTAAGAGGCAGAGCTGACTCATCAGGGAGTCACAGGATATGTTCACTTACGGGACCTTGTGGGAATTGGGAGGCTCTTGGGCTCACACCACTTCAAGCCAAGATTTCCTCGGACCTGGAGTCACGGAAGGGCAACAAGTGCTTGCAGAGACCTCAGGATCCTTTATCCCTGCGTGCTCAGGCTGCAGTCCCAGCAGTTCCTCAACACAATCCTGGGGTTTCTACAGCCTCTTCCAAGGCTGAAGTCTGACCACTGCTCCTGGCATTGGCTGTCCCCTTCATATTCCTGCAGTCCCCAGGAGGGACTTTGCTCCTGGAGTCCCCAGGAGGGACTTTATTCCCGGAGGAGAGCAGCCACCACGGCTCTGCCAGCTCTGCAGAAGGACAGGGAATGTCACTGTGGGTGAAACAGGCTCCTTGCCAAACCTGGCTGGGTCTGCAGGCTCCAAGCCCTGAGCTGCTCCTGCTTTCCAGGCAGAGGCTGTTGGTGGCGCCTGTGCATCACCTGCCCTTGAGTCTGTCCCGTCCTTGCCATGGGATGGCACTCACAGGGGAGCAGAGAGAGCTGTGGGCACCACCAGCGCAGGATTTACCCTCAAGTTTCATGCAGGACAGGAGCTCACCCTGCTCCAAGGCAGAGTTTGCATCCTGCAGCACCACTAACAGGCCTTGCAGTGATGTTGTCACACAGATGGAGGCATCAGGAACCTCTGGTCTGCAGATTTCCTGGAGTACTGCTGTGGTCTCATCCCAGTCCTTCAACCCCATCACCCAGTCAGGCTCTGGTTACCTACTGGGGCCATGCAGGACCAGACTGGAGCCTGTGGACCTGGTGGTCCATGTAGGTTTTGGGGGTCTCTGGGAGCATCTGCTGTCATCAGCCCAGGTGGGGGTGAAGGGCACCCACAGTCCTGCCCTGCTCCCTGCCACTGGCACATGGATAAGCTTGGAGCATCTTCACAGCATCATTTGGGGTGGAAAAGATCTCTGAGGTCATCAAATCCAACCTGTGACCTAACACCACCATGTCAACTAGACCAGAGGATCCAGGCATTCCTTGAGCACCTCCAGGGATGGTGACTCCACCACCTCCCTGGGCAGCACATTCCAGTGTCTAATCACCCTTTTTGTAAAGAAATTCTCCCTAAGGTCCAACCTGAACTTCCCTTGGCATAGCTTGAGACTATGTCCTCTAACAGCCCATTCCAATACCCGACCACCCTTTCCATGAAGGAATTCCTCCTGAGAAAATCTCCAGATGTAACCACCAAGAGAAATAAGAGTCCCATCACTTCACCCAGAAGGACTCAGGATTCTCCATAGGAAACACAGCACTTCCAACACATGGATTCCTCTAGCCTGAGGGTCTGCACGGACAGAATTCCAACCCCCAGTCCAGGCAGGTCCCGATGCCAATCCCAACTCTCACAGGCACAGGTGGAAGTGGCAGAACAGGCTCTCCCCACGCTGTTCCAAGGGCCAGGCCAAGGACAGGGTGCTGCAGGGCACTGCTGCTTTGGGAACTGAGGGGCTTTGTTCCCGTGCACAGGCACTGGAGCGGCACTGGCCCTGGCACAGCTCCGTGCCCGCTCCGGGCAGTTGGAATCCTGGATCCAGCCCTGTCCCCAGTCTGTCCCTCCACCCAGGCAGGGAGAGCATCGGGCACTGCTTGTCTGCAACACAGCAAGTGTGCAAACCCCCGTGGGCCTGGGGTGGGCAGGGTGACAGCCCCGAGGCATCGGCATGGTGAGTGTGCAGGTCGTGTCTTTCCAGTGTGTGTGCAAGGTG
>NW_008663289.1:27218-27769 GCF_000695815.1 Acanthisitta chloris | reverse complement strand
GCCCGCGCTCGGGGCATGCCGCATCTCTGCGCGCACCTCCGCCCGCCTGGAAGGCGCTTACTCCCTCTCGACTTACATCTGCAGGACTGAAATAGCCACACAAAGCCCGTGCTGAATAGGCGAAGGAGACGGGCGTGCCAGAAGCATTATTAGATGTTCTATCTATCTATCTATCTATCTATCTATCTATCTATCTATCTATCTATCTATCTATCTACGGATATATAGATACATAGATATATATAGATGTTATTAGCTGCTGTGGGTATATTCTCTCTTTGCTAATGACTCGGGACATACCGAACGGTTCTTTACAAACGCAGCCAATCTCCAGCCACAGGTACTGGGGCAGTGGTTTTGCCGCTTGCTCCCCATCACCTGCTGCTGTACTTTGTTCTGTCTTTCACATTGAACCATTTCTAGGAAAAGCAGTCTTCAAGGAAAATACCATACCAGCACATGCACTAAGGCTAACAATAAAGGGAAACAATTTGAAAAAGAAACAATTGGGGCATGTTATCTGGATTGTCTTCAGAGGAGCTGTAAAAACA
>NW_008663289.1:0-27201 GCF_000695815.1 Acanthisitta chloris | reverse complement strand
GATTCTTCTTCCCCTAAAATGACTCAGACTTGCCACTCCCGAGGGAGTCGTTCCATATTGCATTGATTCTGGGAGCCCACGGTAATGCAAAGGCGTTACTACAACAGAGACCTTTTAAAACATTCCTTGCCAAAATTTAGGACTTTCTTTTCTTAGCTTTTAGAAATATCCTGATTAGTCTGGGTAATACTTGTCTGAGAAGGTCACAGGAGGATCCATCAGAACAACAGGCATTATGTTTCTGTAATTAAATATTTATAAATGTAAATGAATAGTTTGGAGGTGGGATCAGGTTCCCAAGATGGACATAGGCTACACTCATGATCCTCCTACTGCAGAACATGGCAATTTCCCCAGAATGGAGCTTTGTGCTGACAAAGATCCATCAAAAGGATCATCAGATGTCAGGGTACAGGTGTTAGTTTAAAAATCTCAACTCTTAAGACTCAGCATAATAGGAAGCCTAGTCTGCATTAAGACAGTTGCATCCCTGAAGCTGCAGTCAACATCACACTCCCTGAACCTCAGTGCTTCCTTTTCTGCCGGTCCAAGGGGAAAACTTCCAAGTCAGTAACAGCAGTGAGGATTTATTTGTGCTGCTAGAATTATTTAGGTGTACAAAACTGCACTGAAAAATAGCTTTAAAGAATTGACACAAGTGCAAAGCAGCAGCCTTCACCAGTGGTGAAAGTGAGGTAAATTTTGTTCTCAAGTTGTGCTTTAGTATTAATTTTGAGGATGTCTGCTCTGAAGAAGGGGCCAGTTTCATATTAAATAGTCCAGATACTGTTGCCTGTGTGTTTTGCCTCTCCTCTCTACCTGACTATACATTTTTGATGCCTAATTCACCAGTAATGGACTGTAAGCGGTGTTAAAGTTTACATTTGCCCTTTATATCTCACATACAACTGCCTAGGACCTTAAAGCAGATGTCTATCACAACAACGCCTGCTTTTAACTCACTCCAAGAAAGGCAAACTCTGAGGTTTAGCTGCTTCAGCCTCAGGAAAGGCTGGAAGTTCATCACATTTAACAAGGCTACCAGGCTGTATTCAGCAGTGCACCATTTTGCACTGGAGCTGTGACAGCTGCTGACTTCTAAGGCTTCCTTTGCATTTCAAAACATCTCCAAGCAAACAATTTCATGATGTTTGGCTTTGTTTTTGCCTAACAGTCACATTTCTGTTTGGCATCAGCTGTAAATTCAGTCTATTCCTTTGTTTTGGTATAAAGAGGCACAACAGTTCTAGTAACCTTCATCCTAACCTCTTCCCTAAACTTCGCAGTTCCGCTCTATCCATACACAAACTCCCACATATATAAGCTACTGGTTTGTGTTCTGTTCTCTCTGAGTCATGAAGTTGCCATAATAAAGAAAAATCCCAACAATATAAAGATGAACAAAAACCTAAGGACAAAGGCAACTAATTCCTTTTTTGCTCATGATCGACAAATTAAACTGCTTTACTATGATGTGCAATGTTTAGTGATTGTTTTATTAAATGCAGAAATACCTGCTCAGCTTCGTACCCATTCTGATTTAAAGTGCAACAGTTAAATCTGATAGTTCTTGTACATCCATATTTTGCAAGTGTTGTTCCTAGAATACAGGTCGTTCAGATTATGCCTTGCATTTGTAAAATGTCATTTTTTTAGTACCATTTTGCTTTATTAACTAAAATAAACTGTACAAAAAGCTGTAGAGTTACATTAGCTTTGAACAATGTAGGATACACGTTCTCTGCCAAACTTTAGTGTGCAAACATTTTACATTTTTTAAAGTGACAAAATTAAGCCAACCTTGAAGTCAGAGTTCATTACTACATTACAAAACAGGAGACTACATATGGCAAAAGAAATTTCCCACTGAAATCAACACCATTGTATAATTTTATTTCTAATTCTTAAAAAAATATAAATGAATTTAGAAGAGAATCACAGTATAAGGGCCCTAACATATTAGACCATTACAAGGTACATAAAAATAGAAGACACAGATTTCTTTGAAACTTTAATCCTTTGATTAAGCAGCAAGCATATCACTCTCCAGGCAAACACTGCTTAAAACAAACCCTACCCCCCAAAACAGGACGTGCAAACTGTATGCACATATTCTGCAAAGCACACAATAAAGACATTTTGCTATGTACATACTTATTTAGTACTACAAATGCTAGGAGTTCCCTACTGTGTGCTACAGTGTATGCAAATTAAGAAATACTACCCTACCTATCTCTGACCCTCCCTCCCCCCTTCAAATACAGCACCTTTGCCCAGTTATAGAATATTTAAACAAGAATAAACGGAATTACAATGTACTGAACAGTTTTATAGCAGTTGGTGGCAGCCAACTGTACTGTAACACCCAACATTCTGCATACTGAAGTCTATCGACAAGAGACAAGACAAAAATTAGCAAAGGTACAATACACACACCTGGGAGACTCAATGCTGAAAACAAAACAGAAAAGAAAAAAGAAATCCTGAAGATGAATCTTATCACTGTTAACACTTATACTGAGATACCTGGGATGTCAAAACGTACCAGAGAGGTTTTGTATTGGTTTGAAAGACTGGAGAGCAGCCAGCTTTGTGTGTAGCTGGTGAGAGGACACTTAAGACTCCCAGAATACAAGTTTCTGTGACCATGAATTCCTTGGTGCTTGTTTTACAATGCTGCTTTTCTTAGACAGAAGGTCATCTGATGCTCACATAGTGGCTAAGCATCTACTCTGATGCAAAAGAAAATTTCTAAGAAGGACCTTTTGTACAAGACCTCAGCACACCAGTGAAAGCTGTTCAGAAAGAGAAAAATCCCTCAAGTTTGAACTGAAAATATTTTTAAATGAAGAACTAAACCATAAAGGTCAAAACTTCAACTGCAATTCAGGCTACCACTACCAAACTTTAATGCTAGATTTTCAAATGGAAATAGGATCTGATACTATAAGAACTTCCCTTTGCATGTAAGACTGACCTTATCTAGCTGCTAAACTGATCAATAGACCATCCAATTTACCTGTGGAATAGCCTAGGGAGAGCACATTCCATTTTCAAATAAAGTCTCGTTTTAGTCAAGGGCAAATCTAGTTAATAATAGAACAGATTTAAAAGTATTTTTAAACACAATTTCAGCTATAAGCAAAAACAATTTTCTAAATAGTATGACAGGCAACAGGTTATTACATAGCCAAGAAAACATTTTTTTTCAATAGCTTAATTCAGATCACACAGTTTCAAACAATTTGCTACTCAAATTTGGAGCCTGGTTTACTTGGGGGGTAGAGGCACCTGCTTTTACAAAGAAAAAAAACAAACCCCACCCACCGAAACATGGTGGGCATCAATCAAGGTTTCAGACAAGAATGCAGTGAAAAGAATATCTTTCAAACTTCTAAAATTTGGAAGCACTAATTAATATCCAAATGCAGGTTTTACTGAGTAAATAAAATAAAACAAACAACTCTGCCTTTCCTCCTCCCCCCAGTACCCTCAACTCAGGTAATCAACTTAGCCAGAAATATAGCAGGAAGCAGAGGTAATCATGTAACAGTAAGACTGGGTTGGCAGCAGGTAACTCCTGTCACGATACTCTACCAGCACCACCAGCCTTTATACTTCCCTCATTAATTCTTAGGCAAGATACCAGCAATCTAACATACACGAACTGCAGAGAGTCGCTCTCAGAGGAATGCAATTTTACTTTACTTACATTAGAAGAACTAGTGGAATAACAAATTAAATTAATGGTTCTTGCTAGATGGTTCCTCTCCTGCCATCCCCCTGGGCGGCAGAAGCTGCTGCCTCTCTCTCCTGCCCAGCCCACAGGAGAGATTGCAGCAGGAAACTGGACTCCTGTTTTCGGTTAAATTCTATGAGGAGAACACGCATGAGATTTAACAAGTTTGGTACAATAGCTCATTGAGCCTTCAGAACACTCTGAAAGAGGGGTATTTAATAAGCCAGTACCTTTTTAAACACAAAAAAGTGTTCTGGGAAGAACATGAAGAGAAGAAACACCTACATTTTGCTTCTACTGTTATCTAAACAGGGCCAAAATTTCTGAACCTAAAGCCATTGTTTTCTTTCACTAAAAGGTAAAAAAAAATAAAAATAATCCACACACAAAAAACCTCCCGAACACTACATTTAAGTCTCCTACAATATTGTCTATACCTAGATTTGCCAGACTACATTCCTGTAGTTAGATGCTTGACTACAAAGAACTGTAATAAAATAAATAGAGTAAAAATCAGTTAAACAAAATCTTGGTGTGTCGAACATTTATTCATGTAAGAAGTTAGCTTCCTTCAACAGTTATTCACGTAGAAGAGGAGGGCTGTATTGTAGGCATTGTTCTGCTGTACAAGTCTTCGGAATAAAAATATTTTTATACAGGTGGTCATTCACGTTGTTCCATTTCTCATGATCAGCTTGCTCCTCTGGGAAACCGGTCTGCTACCTGTGAAGGCTTGCTCTTTTCTCCCCTTCATTACTTGGAACAAAAAAAAAGTCCACGGATACAATTTTTCAAATGTGGGAGTTAGCATAATTCTGCTCTTATTTCTTCAGTGCAGAGTGGACTGAGATTCTGTCTGAATTCCAATCAGCGAGGGTGGCTGCTGGCCGCTGACCGTGGTCAGCACTGGCCTGGGGTTCAGGCGAGGGGGCATGGAGTTAGCTGGGCGGATGAGTGGGGGGGGAGGCTGGTTTAGAGTCGGCCGCGGCTGAATAAATCGCGCCTGCTGTTGGAGGGGCGGAGGCTGGCGATGGAGAGCAGGAGCAGCAGGGAGCGCTGGGCGAAGTAACGGGGGCGGCTGATTTAAAGTTGCCATGGGAGCGGCAGGTGCTGGAGCAGATGCCTGTGCTGGAGGTGAAGGGCCTAAACACTGAGTGGCCGGAGTGCTTTGTGCCTGCACAAAGGACAAAGACAAGACCGTGTGAACAGCCATCCCGGGTGGAAAGTGACGCAGTTGGGCTGCCACTGTCCACTACACAGGAAACAGCATTTAAAAAACAAAACCAAAGAACTGAGAAGTTACTGAAAAGAAATCACCAACCAAAACATTATAGAGACAGCAGAACTACAAATATTTACGAAGCAGGAGTCTTCTTCTAGAACAAGAACTGTATTTTAACAGTAAAACAGTAACGTGATTGTCACTATCAAAGGTGCAGTCCTGCTCCCAGCTGGTTAACGACATTGGCTGAAGTTCTATGCAAGCTCATCATCATTCTTTAGAATGCGGTTTGCCACTCCACACCAGTTAACCTTACAATTTATCACTAAATAAAATGCTGTTCCTCAACCCATGCTTACTTATTTCTGGTACACAAAACACACCTCATCTTCTTCATCAGTGCTCTTTCCTGATGGCACATTAGAAGTATTTTTTGTGTCCTCCCCTAAAGCAGAAGCATCACCATTAGAAGCCAGGGTTCCTTGTTCCGCTTCCCATTCCTGCAATACCTCCTCTAAGTTAAACCGACGCCTGTAGTTTACAAAGAAGTTCTTCACTTGGCCAACAGTCTTGTTGCCAATTACATCTGCAATAGCTTGAAAATCTTTACCATATTTTCGGACACCTGGAAGGCAAAGTAAATAACATAGCTGTGAAGAATCAGTCAGACACAGCTACGTGTGATGTATTTATAGAGAGAACCTATGGGACCTGCAAACCAAGGACTCGCTAATTAGAAGGACTTCTCAATTAGGAGAAGGCCTCAATTTCCATTAAAACAAAGTAATTTTTAATTGCACAGCTATCAACATACAAATCAAGAACTTTATTAAGAGGTCATTACCCATTCTTCTTCAAAGATCCTGGCTTACTCACCAAGCCTCTCAACCTAAAACCACAGAGATCTGGCCTCTGACAAATAAAGCAAATCCTTCAGCGTGTTCACAGTGAAGTCAGAAGCCCAAGACCAGCTCAAGACAGAAGGAAGGGTGACTGAGCATGTGTGTATAGCTGTAAACAGGGTATAAGACTAGGAATGTCAAGTGACAAACATTGATAGCTTCTACAGGTTCCCTCCATGCCAGCTGCAGATGTTTCCTTTCCCACAACCAGTGCAGCAGGAGGGGTAGAGGGCAGCAGCTACTGGACCAAGCACAGTGCAGAACAGAGGGGCAGAGTTCAGTAAGTCACAATATACTGCTTATTCCTGCACTTGTAACATGCTCTACTGAGGCTACGAAGAGCAACCGGAAAACAGTCACCTGACCAAGTATTTTTAAAGCTTTCATTCACTGTTTGAACTGGGTTGAAAAATCTGGGGCATTGGGACGACCACCTTGGGGAATGTAAGCAAATATAAGCTACTGGTGTTTCTTTATAAGGCATCTCAGCACAAGCCTCCAGGATCAAATCCCTCAGCAAGCAGCAGCATGACAAGAGATCTTTGCATCGCTCTTTTCATTCACGTTTGTAACTGACATGAGTAGTCACTTTTGTTTGCAAGCACTTTACAAGAAAATCCCAATATGTACTTTTATTAAAGGTTCTAAAACTACATTTGCATGTAACACAAGCCCCCAAATACAACATTCCATGGTTTTTAACTTAAAATTGGAATTAAAGTTCATTGCTTTTTGCTGTATTTCGAGTCTCTAGTTCCTCCTCTTTCCTGCTTAAGAAAAAAAACCTTCAAACTCTCCAGCACACTAGAACATAGCTATTAGCTGCAAAAAGTATACTTTCAATCAGAAATGTCCAAAAGGTTGGAGACCAAAAGAAATAAACCAGTTTTATTCCAGACTAAGCAAACAGAAGACTAATTTTTTTTTTCCTCTCAGCTATGCATGAGTGAATTACAATTTGACTTTTCCTGTGAAGCTCCTGATAACTGAACTCATTCGGAACACATTACAGCGCTTAGAGGACAGGCACTCTGTCTCATTACAGGAAAAGAAATTTATGCCTGATTTCATGCCTCACTTCAGAAAATGAAGCAAAGGATTCAGAAAGTGAGAGTTGTTTCAAATCTGAAACCTATGTTCCTTTTCAACTTAATTGTGAAGAGTGTGACCTTCAGCTTGTTCTGCTCTTTTCTACTTTCCTCGTTATTAGGCACTTCTGATGTGGTAATGTACACTCACTGCAATTTAAGAGAAAAGTTCAGCTCCAGGATAGTAACAATTTATATAGCTGAAGCTGTCAAGAGCCCAGCTACATTATTTAAGATCTTTTCTGGGGCATACAAAAGAATACAACCATCCTGATTGCAAGAACCTTGGAAAGATATCAGCGCCTTGTGGGAGGGCATGTATCTAGGCAAAGCAAAGACAGGAATTTGGCTCTGTGCTTTATCAGTTGTACAAGGCATCAGCTATGCTCCTTAAAAGCTGTGTGCGCCCACACAACACTCCCTCCAGTGTTTTAATATTCCTTGACTGCCCTGCTATTACCACCCTTACTAATTTATAACGAACATTAAATGTCCACTGCAACATATCTAACATCCTGTAGAAGGAATCAAGGGAACAAAGTGCCCAGCAGTACACAGCACATTTCTGTTTTAAACCTAATTTAGACTTTTAGCCATTTCAGCCTTTTCTGTTGCTATGCTGTCTATACTTCTTCCCTACCTTAATCTGCAAAATGACAGAGCATGTTAGCTAACTTCAACTGAAGTTGTCAAAAATAAGGTCTTAAAGCCTATTTCCAACCAAACAGCTTGGAAACAAGTTACCTTTCCTTCAGTGAGAGCTCAACTCTAAAAAAAAAAAAAAAAAAACCTAAAGAAAATAAAATTTCCCTAGTTTAGCTACACGCAGCACTATTCATTCTGGATTCTTTGCAGCGTGTCATTTAGTACTGCTCTCTCATCACCACAATGACTCCTAGCGAATGATGTAGTAAAATCCTTTCAAACTGCATCAGAAATGGAAGAAATTCACTGCATGTTTATGGAAGTTTTATGTATCAGGTGCTGGCATATCTGTAATAGTTAATGCCAACCCATCATCCCTTTCAAACAGGTGCATATTATGTACACATCCTTACACAAATTCAGTGTAAATACCACCCAAATTATTTCTCAAGTCTTTAATCCATTATTCAATAAAACCAATTTTATCATGTTGCTGAAAGTGAAGCTCAAAAAGGACAGCTGCATGGCCTCACTTCACATGTATGAATGTTTTCCTCCCAGCTCATCTGAAAGTTGCCCTGATCATGGGAATCCTTCAAGCTCTTCAAAAACTTCACCCACCTGCCAAGGTGCACTGGAACATGTGAATGCTTTTGACTACAGCATTTCATCTTGAATGTCTAGCTCTGAGGAACTCATAAAACCAAGCCTGATGCTCTCTACAGTGCTTAACATTGTATAGCACAGCAAACACTGGAGAGGCTCACCAACTATCAGCCTGGGTCCAAAGCAATATAATACAGCACAACAATAAGGCAGAAATAGTTAAGGGCAACCTCTGGGTTATGCAAGCTGCAGTTTCACTGTGATGGGATTACAGTGCTCCTGGCAACTACCTTAGATAGGGTTAGATCCCAGTTGTCTCAACTGTTTTTCACTGCAATGCTATGGAAGTCATGCATTGATTTTCCATTCACATTCTGTTGTCTTGAACAAGTGTTAAAACATTTTTGCAATTGCATTTTCATATGGGCAAGATCTTAGTTTGAAAATATGATCACGCTCTACATTTCTATACATAAAGTTTGTAACATAACAACACTTTATATGATGAACTAGCCCATTTCATTCAGTAAGTGTTCAGACCGGATAAATTTTACTACAAATATACTGGTTCAGAGATCATGAGTCTGAGTCCAGAACACCACTACAGGCACCCACACTGCTTTTAAGATTACACACAGGTCTATTTTAAGATGGGTGTTTCATTACCTCCTCTTTAGTTCCTGGCAATCTCTTGAGATTAGCCCGCAGATAAGAAGTTCTTTCATGTTTAGGAAGAACAGTACCAAAATTATATTGCTGCAGATTATGATTTCTGTGGTTGGATTTAATGTCCGAATTCATATGAACAAATCACAGAAGTGCCACCTACCTGCTTACTGCACTTATGATTTCTGTGAAATTATTAAAAGCACATGTCAAAACATATCAACACATTTGATGAAACAAATCTATTTTAAATATACAAACTAGATGTCCCCATGCTCAAGTCAACTTCCAAGCTCAAGCCTAACACATTATAGTAGTTTTAAGTACAGCAACCATGGCTACCTTCTTCTAAAAACAAAGCCAGGGCAAAACACAGTGTGGCTCCTTCATGCCTAGGTCTACTAGCTCAAGCAATTATTTTGAAGCAAGAGATCAGAGTCCTTAGCCTGAGGGACAGGAGGCTAATGCCTAGAGCACTCTCATTCCATGAGGGTGTAGGTAAGGGAAGGATAATAAGAATACTTCGTTCCTGTCTCTCTCCCACCTCCATTTCATACAGTGACAAAGGGGACTATAAAGGAAACAACACACAAAGAAGTGTATGTAAATTCAGTGAAAACAGATTTCTTTCAGAAGGCCTGAATTCTTACCCCACACTTAAGTACTGCAGCTGACTAACTTCATAAAACAAAAACATTCCCTGGAGAAGAGATCAGAAGACTAGAACTCCTCTCCCCAAGGAGTCACCACCAAACCTTGTTCTCTTTTCTCATGCTCCAGTTTTATTATTTATCTTGTCAGTCACATAGTGCCATAGCTTAACAAAAGCAGAATGTATTCATACCACTTCCCAAACTGATGCTTAGCGAGAGCTCTGATAACTAAACTATGAAAAGGCAAGATGGTTTGAATCCTTTCATGCTAAGGCAGGCACAATGACCCTGGGATTTCCCCAATTCTCCAGCAAGCATTCTACTTACTAGATTATCGTATTAATGACAGGCATTTCCTTCACTTGCATTTGGGAGCAAATTAGTGAGCTATTGAGCAATACTGAGAGGATGAACTTAGGGCAGAAAACTGTTTGGAGATGCAAAGTCAAGCCTGAGGCATGCAAGTCAAAAGGCATGACTTCAGACACACCATGCTCTTCAGTATTTCCATTCACACTTCAAAATAAACCTAACTTTAGGTTCAGTCATCTGAGTAGTGACTACCGGGGAAGGCACACCTGACCTCTTTACACTGATATCCTGATCCACTGAACATTTTATACTAAAATTCAGCCTTTCATTTTAAAGGTGAAGAATGCAGAGAAATAAAGCAAATATATATATAACTGAGCTGAGCATATTATCTTTATAAAAGATAATCCACAGAAGTGAGTCAATATATAGTGTCTTCAAGACAGCATCTCCAGATATTTTCCTTACATGTTCCTTGATTGGGCAGGGCATGCTAAAGCAAGGCAAGAGTCAGTTTTCCTTCACAGAAATGAAATTAATGTAAATTAGCTATACGAGTAGCCTACTAGAAAATTCTGGGCTTTTTTCCCAAATAAGGCTGTTAGTCAAGTATCCACATACAGCTTCAGACTCTTACAGGCCTCTACAGGGTAGATATCTGCTCTCTTATTCCCTCAAACAGAGAAAAGCAGATTTACTGCTGCTTTTTCCTACTTTAGGAACATGGAGATGTCTTACATGTTTGCTTCCAATTTTATTATTTCAACTATTACTTCAGTCTTCCACTTTAGAGAAATTCATGTAAGGTGATTTAGAAGATGATGGAAAGGACATTTTGGTACTAATACAGTTGTTAAACCCTGCTTAGCTTTTCTCTTTGAGATTTAATATGGGTAACAAAGACTAATGTCATGTTGCTTGAACGAATGCCCTAAATATTCTCACTAGTTTTGCTGCTTTCCTGGTGACCAGATAAACTTTAGCTTTTCATTAGAGGGAAATAGAAACATAAGCCTGAGTACCTCTTAAATCCTTTGCATCAGATTTCAATTTGCTGCTACTATTAACATACCTTGTACTGCAAGAAGCTGCTCTTCTGTGGTCCAACGGGCATTGATTTTCTGATTAGACTATTAAAATTAGAAAAATGGCACAAAGATCATTAAATTGTTTCAACAGCTGCAAAATATCTGAGCATCAATGTGTTTTACTTGCACTACATTTCGCAAAATAGGTAAAAATCTCTTGCTTATAAGCCATAAATGTTTTGTTTTCATGAAGAGGAAGTAGTATTTATGAATTTGAGTGTAAAACTATACCAATACTTTTGCCTCTGTTTTACTGCAGTTCATAGTATCAGCTATATCATAACTTATGCACAAGCTAATGATCTTTATGCAGACAGAACTTGAATTTATAGTTACATTTATCTAAACTATTAGGACTTGGTGTCTAGAGCGTTTTGCATTCATGTTATGTTTTATATCCAAGCCTTTAAAACAAGCAAAAAGAGAACTTCAGTGGTAATAAATCATTCACCTCAGATGCCCAAATGTATATGTAGTCATGTTTTCTCACAGAACATAGCATTTATTGCTGGCAATCTACTTGATCTATTTTTAAGCAAAACCCCCTTCATGTATCAGGGCTCAATTTTGGCTCCCTATTATTATGAACACACATGACATGTCATTTTTTTTCTGCTTCTTTATTTATCCATAAAAAAAGCCTACCACTAATTCCTTGTGGAGAAGCCAGACTCACCCCTGCATGTAATTCAACGGATCCTGTTTAAGCTGCTGCTGAAATGCAAATGTTATGCTGCAGCAAAACACATTTCTGCAGCTTCCCACTAATGTCAGTACAAGGCCACAAGTTTTAATATTTATTCTGACTTACCTCAGGAGGTTTGAATTCTTCAATCCCGCCTTCCATTTTCTGTTTAAGTGCACTGTTTACTTGCTTAGCATTTTGAACCTTGGTCAAAAACAACAAAGTTAATCAGCTCCACAAAGAAAGTTGGTCACTTTACACATATATCTTCACTAGGATTGCCACAAGTGTACCTCCTAAGTTAGAAAGAGAAATATTATGGTTTAAGGCTTCACTACTTTTAACTGTTAAAAAATAATAATTAAAAACACACAGAACAGTTTACTATGGAGAAAAAAAAATTTAAGCCAGTCTTTCAAAAGAACAGTTTGTCTGCAAGAATATTAAAAGTAGGACATAACAAGCAAGTTTTGATACTGATGCATATGTTCTTGAAGAATGCAGAATCCTCTAGACACAAAACTTGACTCTTAGAAATGTGAAAGGTACTGCATACATTAACTTCTTCCTTCTCCAAAAAGCACTTCTAAAAACCAAAAAGATTCATGAGCTGTTTCCAGTTAGTTCCTTCTGGAAATTAACCTTAGATCATTTTGATTTTCTTTGGGGTTGATTCTTGAATTTATATTAACTATTTCTTAGTCTATAAAAAGGAGAGAGCTCCCAAATTGTACATATACATGTTTATGAACCACTTAAATCTGAGTGATGCACACAACGTAACATAGGTAAGAAAAGAGTTTTGCATACTATGGTGCACAGCTATTACAAGTGTTCTTAAGTATGGACACAAAAGCAGACAACTCAGTGGGAGATTCCAATGCTGCATCTCTGAGATCACTGCAAGAAAAAAAAAAGAGAAACACAACCTCAAGGCTGTAACTCACCTACACTTAGGCTAAAGAGTGAAACCCACCTATGCTATTTTAGCCCCAGAGTCCTGCTGTGACAGAAAGAAGCATATTTCTCCTGTAAAAGAACATAAGGGAGCAAAAACCCCATGAAACCCTTTATTCACTCCATGATTTTGCAACATGGCAGCTCTATAAGGAGGCAAAAATTCCAGGAGATAAGCCTTGACTTTGTGGCCCCATCGCTCCTAGAAAGCAAACATGCAGATCCTGCTGTACCCTTAGAAGCTGAATAGATTCTGTTTAAGTGCCAGAAGTTAACTTCTTCATGCAAAGGACACAGGCAATTGTCCTCTTAAAGGTTAAGACTACAAAGCTTCTCTAAATTTAATAAGAAGTAGAAAACTTATCAATTCAAACAAAGAAATAACTAGGCCCATGATTCCACACAGCTCCCATACTTTCATGGTATGTGGGGAAGGACATCCAGAAAAAGAGCTACAATTTCAAATGTAACAAATGTAACTTCCCTCTGCTTCACTGGTCTTATTCTCATCTGTCACACAAATACTTTAAACGAAGTTAAAAAAAAAATCAAATGTGAATTTGGATTTTTTCCCGTTCCCCAAAATCTGTAGCACTGTTTTCATGCCATACTTCCCCCCACTTTTTTTCTTTTTTTTAGAGAAGGCATCTTGTTTCATTTGATCTAAAAGGGCAGATAAATGTAAAAAAACCAAAAACCAAAGAACAGCTAGTATTCAGCATTTCTGGTGATAACTGTGGAACAAAATGAGGAAGACTCACATTAAAGAAGTTTCAGAATCTTCACAGATAATCTTCAAAACCATTACAATCAGAACAATCTGAGATGAAAAAAAAAACCAAGACCAATAACCCATGGTACCTGTCGCTTTAATGAGATTAGTTCCATATCCAGCTGTCTAAGAATTGTGTTGGCTGCATTGGGACTACAGGAAACAGCTATCACATCTTCCTGGGTCAGGTACATGCCTTTTGGTGGACGGCATTTGGAACGCTGGGAATGATGGCGATGCTGCAAGCTCTGATACTCTCTTCTACCCAGACCTATTTTGCTGGTCTGAACAGGCTGCTCATTATTGCCCTTTAATTTACAAGAAATAAATCATTAAAGAATAACAGTACCTTGTATATGACTTCATTAAAAAGAATCAAGTAGCATTGTAATGTCATATGCAGGACAAAGAAAACCTAAGCTAACATCCTACTCTGCATGAAGCATCCAAAGAAGTCTTGCAGATGAGTTGATGGAGTGTACCAGTCATCTGCTTGCTAAGCCTGCATTAGTTTAAGGAGGGTCCATTTTCCAAACCTTTTTTTTTAACATGGCTGCAAATACAATAAATGTTATAGAAATAGCAGTCTGAATACTGTCAAAGAGGGCAAAAATTGACAACCTCTTCTGTACACAGAAGGCAAGTAATACATATATATGTATATTATGTCTAAAACAAGTAATCAGTGACTTTACACATTTATTTCTGGTCAGATATAAAGAGTTCAGGTAAAAATCAAGGGAGAATGACAAAGCCAACCAGGACAGGCAAGAATGCAAAAAGACACTTCTCCCTTCTGTAAACACTCCACAGAAAGTGACTGTGGTGTTTCCCTTGGGAGAAGGAGGGAGTGATTTGAGATTTGGAAGAGAGAAGATAGATGTACTTTTGCAGTCATTACAAAAATCGATGTCATTTAGAAAACTTAAGCCTTTATGGTTTGCTTTTTTTGGAGACAAAAGGGATAGCAAAGAGATGAAGTCTTTGAAACTGCTGCTTTGATGTATTTGGACACCTAAACATTTCACTTTGTCTGGTATGGGCATGGCTGCACAATGGCTAGTCTGCATGTGTGTGACTTCTTTAGAGCAACCAAATAGGTTCCCTATACACCAGGAGCAGAAACACAAAAATTACTTTCTCTGCGAGGATTTTCCAATTCAAAGCAATGTTTAGTACCAGAACAGAGACAGAATTCAGGCTTTTTGCTATGTCAAGCAGCTCCCTACTGCTCCTCCCTGCTGGCATCCATGCAGGTTAAGAAGAAGTGGTCATCTGATCACAGTGAATAGAAAATCAAGTGCAGCAGCCATTATTATGTTCTGTAGCATTAGTACAGATCAGCAAACAGTATTTTGTTCTGCTATGCTTGACCTTCTGCCATGTTCTCTTCCCAGCTAATGTAACAGTCCACAGACTTCACAGAGGCCATCTTAAAAGCACTTAACATATTTGCTCTTCCTTGGCAAGTTGATACAGAGCCTTACATCTCTGACATCTAAAAATCCCAGGGTTAAGTTTACTTCTGGCCCATTTACACCATTTGGTTTTAGTTCTGCATTGCTCTTTCAGTATGAAATTGCAGTTCCTGTCTGTTCAATATGGATTTAAAGCGAAAATATTCTCTCAAGGTTTTGTCTTGCCAAGCTAGAGAGTTTAGCTTGTTTTAGTTTTCTCTGGTAACAGAAAGTTTCCATTGCTCTGTGAGTTCAAGCAGCCTAGTCAGTTTGTACTTTGCTTAGGAAGTGAAAATACACAAATCCTACTAGAAGTATTAGATCATAAATTTATCTTATGTAGAGCCACATAGCACATCAGAAACTACAAACCTATTTGTCCTGTTCCTAGAAGTCTATCAACACATTGCTTTCATTCTGGACTGCATGTAGTGATTCAAACAATAACCAAGTCAATTGAGCAAAACAGCCCTTATTTAGACATGACTCAGGCAGCAGTTCAAATCAGTAGATTGCAAGAGCACTGTCACAACAGCAGAATGAAAAGTAAAAAGGTTCATTATCAGACCTTGTGCCATTTCAAGTTCTAAAAAACATATCCTCCCATGTTAAAAAAATAATCTCAAACTTTTACAGAAAGGGTAGTTGTAATTGTCCTTTTTTTTTCCCACTAAGGCAGCTAGATAAAGTGATACACTGAAGGTCACTGCAAAGCTTGGAACAGAATCGAAACCTACCAGTTTCTTACTCAAGGTCATTTTTGTCAGAACTACAAAGTTCCATTAATAATCCTAGACACAACTTAGCAGAAATGTTGAGGTTTTGCACTGCTTCTCCTCTCATATTCTCAAGAAGCATGAACTGTTGCATTTCAGGAAAATCACAAATGCTTTAAGTTGATCAAGAAAACAATCAAATGTTTACACACTTTAATGTGTTTTTATAGTCTTGTTCATAAACAGCTTAACGTTTACAAAAAGAACCCCCAAAAAAACCCAAACCTAAACACACCTCAAATACAGCACAGTAAGTGCTCATTAGGAAGACAAAATGTTTTTCTCTACATTTATTAGTAGGAAGCATCTCAGTAAAACCACTTACTAGTTAAATGCATCACCTCACTGTGGCCTTGAACAAACAACAAAAGTTGTTCTTGGAAAAATGTAACTTAATTTTAAAATTCAAAGAAAACATTTTGTTTCAAATCATTCACAATCAGTAAAACTGCAAATATATTAACAAGAGTGATGCAGGGAAAATACTGTTTTGCTACGTTGTGAGAGCATATCTTTTTAAAACTTGAAGATCTCTCAAGACATAGCAGAGGTTACAAGAGATGCATTTACATCCACAAAATGGAAAAAATGAGATAAAATTTTGTTTCAGTGAGAAGTTTCAAGATCTTGATCACCTAAAGATCCTGTGATTTCAGCAAGCAGCAAGCTAAACCTCTGTATTACAACTTGATCATCACAGTAACACGTTCACAAAAACAAACAAACTGACATTCACCGTTAAGCTATCTGTTACCTCCTTTTTGGCTTCTTTTTTGGGATCATAATCACTATCATTTCCATCCATTGGATGAGCTTCTTCTATGTCATCATCACTAAAGACAGATTATAAGAAACTGGTTACTTCAACTATTTTTTAACCCCAAATATAAGCATGTACCAGGGTAAGACCGAATTATCTACTCTAAATATATAGCATCTCAAAGTTATTTGTAGTTTTCCAAACTGTAACTGACAGCTGTTACAAGCATTTTTTCTTTATGGTAAACAAGCAAATCCTAAACTATAGCTTCAGAATTACTTTAAGCAGTGCTGATACTGCTACCAAATAATCTGGTGTCACCTTTCTTCAACCACTTGTGCCAGTGCAAAGTCTTACATGGTCAACTATACCAAGGCTAGAAATAACCTCTCATTTGTTAACTTTAATAAACCAGTTTTCAAACCACTGCACCAGGTGGATGAGCAAAACCCTTGCTGAAGTCTGTGAGGAGCAAAAAGGGACAGCATATGATGGAAAAACACAGGACTGTTTTTTCACCAGGGCTCAAAGTTTAGCAATTTGCAGAAGGGAAATGAAATCTGCTCAATTAAATCAAAGAGAAGATGTTGAAAACAAACCAGTTAACTTAGCTGAGTCCAATCCAGTCACACTGACAATACAACCTTTGAATAAATTAATTTAAAGACACCACAAAAAAAATCTAGTTAATAACAAAACTCCCCAAAATGCTGTATTGGAAGTGAACTGATTCTAGCCTGTAACTTTTCAGAAATAGGGTCAACTAAATAAGCATATGAATTTTAGATTTCAGGAGTTATTTTCAATAACATATAATCAAAAAGATCCTTTTGCTCCAGGTAGGCACTTTTCCATAGCTATAAAATTATACTGTCCAATATAAACAGATTATGTTACTTATACATTCAATGTATTATATCACTTTCTAAAAAGTGCAAGTTAATACTCAAGTACACTGAGCACAATATAATTTTGATTTCACAGTAACTAGGAGAAACATTATTCCCTTCTATGCAAGACAATGTAAAACCATTTTGAGCTCTAATTCTCTCTGACTGAGAGCAGATCTAAGGCTCCTAAACAAAGGTTTTATATAAAGTTTTGTTATAAAACAATACTTGGGAATTCTGGCTGCTACAGCTTTTTACAGTGGTTGATATTTGTGTTTTAATTTCATTTTAGTTTAAAAAAAATCTTAAAAAAAATAAATCCCAGAAACCCCCAAACCCACAAACACACTTTCCTCTCCACACAGTAATAAAGGGTTAAGACTTCTCAAATTAAGCACTATTTCTAAACCACATTCCTAGACTTCAGGTTCTTTTAAATCCTTGTTTTTACACTTATCCATTAAAGCACTCACACCTGTTATTACAGCTCACACACACTGGAGTGATACAGTTCCTAAAGCACAGACACCAAACCCCATTTTTGAAGCAGAGACATCACAACAGAGGCTCAAACCTCAAACCAGGGTATACACTGAAACACAATGGCTAGAAATTACTCCACATCTCTACCTAGGAAGGCTTCAGTCTCTGGTTAGCTACTTAACATCAAGCTTACCTGTCACCTTGATTATTTCTATTAGCTAGTTTTCGAGCCTGTCGATCCATCAAACTTGTCCTAGACCGAGTTTTTTTCCAAGAATAGTAGTATTTCACAAGGCTTGCAATAGTCTTGTCTGGAAGCTAGAAGAATTAGTTCACATATTGTATTAACACTTAAAAATTAAAATTCTACCCAAGATTACAATTCTGCTTTGTTTACAACCACCTTTAACAAAATATTTCAAATGCACTGGTAACGTGGAAAGGAGGGATGTGTTTCATATACATTTTTAAAAAGGGGGAGGGCTTTTTATGTTAAGAGTGAAGCAGCTGTATGTCCAAGAGACATGATGAAATTAAATCGAATCTTTCACTCAAGGCTGTTCCTGAAGCTTTTACAGACAAATCAACGTGAAATTTTAGCCCAACAGAAGCCTTTGTTCTTGGCGCATCTCAGCTGTTTAATGCGTTCGATTAAAATATTACTTTACCATTTGCTGGATCCTGTGAAAGCTCTTTCCATGGAAGCTAAATGCTTGTTCAAATAGGACTTTATCTTCAACTGTCCATTCATCAGGGAAAGGAGTGAAGTTAGGGAGATCCGCAAGGGACTTCTCAATATTGTGTTTATGCCAGAACAACATGCCGAGAGCCTTTGAAAAGAAATAGTCCCTCTTTGGATTTAGTCAACTTTCTAAAGAGTTGAGACAAGTTAAATAAAAACCAGGTGATTTATTTATTTAAAATAAAATTTGACGGTCAGAACACCTTCTCAAAATGTATTTCCAATTTTATTGGCTATTTACGATAGGTTACTAAACTCTTTGGAGACAGTGAGCACATCTGCACTTTATTGATGGTATGAAAACCAGACAATTTAAGGTTGGCATGGCAGCAGAGATTCAGAACTAGCACAAACTAGGCCAACAGGCTCAAATCTGACCTGTTTTCTTACTTCACGAGCATGTATCACCTACACAGCTTCTTATAGGCCTTTATTACCAGCCCACTCAAAAGAGAAAATAAAAATACTTTTCAGAAGCCAGAGGATCATCCAAAACACAAGTCTGAAAGCTCAAAATGAGAGTGGTCTTTCTACAACTCTCCAATCCGCAAATAACAGCATGGCCACTTCCATGTCATGTGCACCTAATAAGGAATGGAAATTTAAATATACTTTGTTACATAACTTCATTTCTCAATGTTCTAAAAGAATTTTATGCTCATTAGACGTTCTGCCAGAGAGTCATTGACGGATTTGAGGCCAAGTCTGGCATGGAAATTGGAAATGTAATCCACTCTGTTTCAATCATAGAGCACAGACATGATCACCAGTTGTCTCTCCAACCCCTGATTTCACATCATCTAATAAGCTGGACAGTGCAAACTTCTTTTCCTGTTATAGTGACAAGTGACTAGCACCTCTTGCAAGGTAATTTCTGTTCCACTGTGAACAGTCTGCAGATATTTTGTGCCAGAAGTTATTTCAAAAATTCATCTCTTTTGCAGACTCGAGATCCATCAGTTCCCTCTCTCTCCAAACAAAAGCCAAGATATAAATGAACATCACCAAAACACAGGTATTCTGGACATTGTAACACTGGCAACTTCTTTTTGAGTTAGAAGTTGAGGTGCTATTATGAGCTTCCATCCTCCAAAACATCATCATACAACTCGTTTGCACTTGCACACCGCATATTTTTTTGCAATAGGTAATCTCACTTTTACACAAATTGGTTAGTTTATGAAGAAAATTGCAACAGAACTAAGTGCAGACCAGCAAAGTTTCATCCTTAGGTTTTATGGAATGGTGACTCAAGGTTGTTAAAGAAAAAGCAAACTTGTTTCTTATTCTCAGACCTAGATGCTGAGTCTGTTTTTCTGCCTCTGAGAAAGCACTCAAAGTTGGTTTGCCTTTTTTTTAAAAAAAAAAATGCAAGAAACTTTTTCAGTGCCATCTCTATCACAATTAATGGTTCAAAATTGGACCATATTTGCATTTAAATGTTAAACATTCAATTTGTAAGCTGCTTCCCTGAGAAATTCTTTAGCTAAATATACACACACAATTGCATGACATGCCCAGTGTATCAAAAAACATACCAAACCTTTCAAAAGTGCACATTACAAGCTGAGCATGTCATGAAAACAAAGAGCTCAATCTTTTGCAGAGAATCCAGACCACAACTGTATGCAGATCCATTTAACTGCAGTGTTTGCTGCCGTGCCTGAAGAGAAACAGTGTTAATTAATGGTAACCAAAGGGAAAAACTAAAGAGTTGTGTTATAGTTTTATATACGTTAAAAAAATACCTTTAGATGAGCACTCTCATTCCACAGCACTTACCTGTTCCACATTGTATCCATGTTTTTCCTTTGCTATTGCTATATATTCATCCACTGTAACAAAGCAATGCCAGAATTATTCTTTAGTACTTTTAGCTCTGCTGTATGACACAGACCTACCCATCAAACATGGGAAAAGAGTCTCCCCATGCTTTAACACACTGCATAGGCCCAGGCCCCCAAAACTTTACATATACTCACATCTTTACTAATAATAAATAAACCCACTGACTTTAATCCAACATTTAATTTTATAAACTTCCTACACAAGCTAATTCTGCTTTCTTTCACATTTTTACTACAACAAAACCACAGAGACTCATAATTTATTTATTTAAAGCAGGGACTAGCTGGTTATTTAAAGGCTATGCCTTTTTGGAACCCACTTCTGGGTTAGTTTTAAACTGAACTACTTGTACCTTCCATATTCCCAAACATGCTAAAAATTCATTGATCCTGTATCAATGATTACTCATATCCTCAATATAGTTTTCACTGACCAACATAGAAAATATGAAAATTCAATAATTAGGTTATCAAATTCACCAGTAACATTTTTAAAATCTATTTAGCCACACAAAGCCAGCTTTGAGTTGAACACTTTTCCTAATTTTGCCATTATGTCCTGCTATTTTGCTCTTCAATGGGTACATTTTTAGATTTTAAAGAAACAAACTCTTCCCATTCGCCTACAGTTCACAATAAAGTAGCAACTAAATTGTTAAAAGGAGGCATGATTAAGAATTATAACCTCCTTATTCAAATGGACCAGAGATGTCCTTGCCATGAACTGTTGCAGCAAAGTTGACTGTACTCTAAAGGAACAAAGGAAGTGTTTAACAAGAGTTGTAGAAGACTTTATTTCTAACTGTTCTGTAGCATCAGAAGATACCTTCCCTCAAAAGCAGCAGGACACAAACCTCTAACTAGTGGTATTAGGTAGAAACTGTCCTGAGGACCAGGTTCTCATGACTGCATCCTCGAAGTTTACTCCCCTGTATCACATATGGGAAATTCTAGCATAGGAGACAGGTTTAAAGTAGATTAAACGGATAACTGAACACATTTAGTCAGATGACTCCTGTATTTCAAGTCACTTTTGAAGGGAGAAAACATTCAGTTCTTCCTTATATGACAGCAATAATAATTTCTCCTTGAACTAGGCCTCAACACATCTTTCCTGAATTTATCCACTGCAACTCCTTTCCTAGAGATTTAGAGCAGCAAGCTCCATGCTCAGATACTTTACTCTTTTATTAATAACTAAAGGTTTCACAGACAGTGGTGATGATAATGCAACACAGGCAGTGTGATTTGAACAAAGACTTAACTAAAATAAGAGAAGGTGATGTTTCCTTTCCTTGGAGTTATCTAAACGAACAAAAAATAAAAGAGAAGAAGTTTTGTGTTTAATTTACTAATTTTCCATTTAACTGTGAGTAAAATAAAGAGCAAACAGGCACATCAGAAACAATTATTTAGTTATACTCAAGCATCCAAATTCCTAAGCAGGTAAGGACTTACACTTGGCATCTGGAATATTATGATACGGAGACCATACAAGCATCCCTCCATTATCTTTATCAGTGTATTTTGTGGCACCTGTAAAAAAACAAGTAAGTCTCAGTATTTAGAACTATGATCTAGAGAGCAACTATGTCAGAGCAAGCAAAAGCTAACCATATTAAGAAGTCCAGCCCAGCTACTAAGGGGAGGGAAAAAAAGAAAATTGTTAATCCCACATTATTCTTTCAGACACTGAATGGCTGAATTTGAACACTACTCTTAGAAGGTTCAAGCATATTAGACAGGATCCTGGTTACCACACTTAAACCATGGAAGTGCATTGCTAAAGTTGGAAGGAACCTCATCTAGTTCCAACCCCTTTGCCACGGGCAGGGACATGCAAGACCAGATGTCTCAGAGGCCCATCCAACCCGGCCTTGAACTCTTCCAGGCATAGGGCATCCAGAACTTCCCTGCGTAACCTGTGCTGGTGCCTCACCACCTCATTGTGAGGAATTTCTTCTTTATATCTAATCTGAATCTACCCTCTCTAAAGTTGGGCAACATAATATTTAGAGGTACCTATGATTGTCTATTAGTACTCTAACATTTATCACTGTCACAGGCATATCAGGACCTACTGTGCTAAGTTAGGGTTCTTTAAAACAAAAACCCTGATAGGAGGTAGAATACAGTAACCATTCCTGATCCCTTTCAACAAGGAACTGTACTAACAACTATGCCAGAAGCAATTCTGTTCATCTCACTCTAGTTTTGGTTTTCCTAACCATATAATTCATAGCCAACCAAATTGCATAGCTGTTAAAGTAATTTTTCATTCTGGTTTATTTGTTCGTGCTTCACCTCCACCACAGTGTAGCAAGGGAAGCACTCCAAGTTACCTAACCTACCAGGACAGAGCAATACTGATGCAAATATGTACAAAGCACTAAAACAGAGCATTTGATTTTTGAACACACGCTGTAAAAGAAAGGAAACTCCTCAATACTGGAAAAGCAATAATTAATAGCTGCTTTCCATTACTATTTCACAAACGTAGGCTACTACATAAATCCCCTTATAATCTATTTGTCTGTAAGAGTTTATCTTGCTAAAATGTTGCTCAACAATGGGAGCATTTATACTTGTGTCAGTTTGAATACCTTGAGTAACCACCCTCAGAACTTTCCTTGCATCCTTCTTGGAGAAGAACAGGCTTTTTTTAACTCAGTGAAACAAAAACTTTTCACTCCATTTTAAGCTTGCACACTTTATATATAGGCTTTACATCTCGTTGAAGCAAACAAAAAAATGAAATCAAGGCTTTGGAAAAGACAACAGCTTAGTGCTTTCCCTTTATGTACAATGTTTTGTTCCTCTTCCCTCTTTAGCTTGGCAGTGTTTTGTATCTGCTATCATCTTTGCAATCTTTAGATCCATTGCGACTGTGAACTTGAAAACAGTTCATTAGAAAAACTAAAAGAACTGATGCATCTTCCAAAATGAGACGTGTAAGACAGATAACCTAAATGCAGCACAAACTCTGTAACAGGTTAAAAATGTACATACGTGCATAAAGACAAGCGTCAAGGCATAAGGACTACTAAACTCTGAAAGGGTTTGGGGATATAAGAATAAACTCCTAATAGAACACTCTACTTTAGAACAACAACAAAAAAAAGCATGCCATTTTTAGCCATTAGGAATGTAATGCTTCATGAAGAATAATGCAAACATGTTACAGGCACATTTCCCTTGTACACTCAGGTTGTATTGCAAGTAAATGACTACTACCCTGCACTCTAAGAGATGAGAAGAAAACAGGACCACTAGAGAATCTATCAGAATTTCAGGTTGTGAGCAAGAAATGTCTAAACTTAAGATTCCTGCAGACAAATGGATATTATGGATATTATCAGATATTGAATATTCAAGCACTAAAGTGAAAAAAAAATTAGTTTCACTGAGTCCTTGTGCCTGCAGAAGACTATGAATGTGGTGACACTGCCCTGAGGTGACCAAGGAGCCACCCTTATGTGATGAACAAGCAGCTCCCACCATAATGCCTCTGTTCAAAGCAAGGAATCTGTCTCCACTGAGGTGTGTACAGGTAGTTCAAATGAAGGCAGACTCTCCTCAAAATAGGATGTCCCCAGCTACAGCACAGGGATTCCTCCATCTCCATATGCAGGACCATGATCTACCTTTATAAGAACTTCTTCATGTCCTTTGTGCCCCAAGCACTCAAGCGAGCAGCACTCCCTCCCAAAAAGGCTGTCTTGTATCTCAAGGGCAACATGATCTTTATCTGCAAGATCCATTCTTAATAGGGACAGTGCCTGGAAATACCAGGCAACATGTTATCCAAAGTGTGTTAGGAGAGTAGAGTTGTAAGCCAGCAAAGAAGAGAAAGACCATGAGCAGCACTTGAGGTATAACAAGTCTACCCCTGCCCAAACACCATGTTCAAGCCAGTTAGGAAGAGGTTTCTGTACTCCAGCAACTGCACCCCTTTGCTGACACCAGTTAGGAAATGGATCTAGAAGATGACTGACAGGCATTCTCCACTGCTTCCAGAATAGGCAAATTATAGCAGCCAACTGACACTCTCAATTTCAGATAGACATTAGAACTTAGGTACACACTCATGGTGCACTTCTGTACACAGCTCCAAGTACTGAGAATAAAATGATAATCCAGGAGCATACAAAACATAGGAAGGGCCTTGTGGGGCAGCATAAAAATTTAAAGGTGTATTGGTTTCCAGCATACAATGTGCCATATGCTCTGCTTAAGAATAAGCTTTGACAGTAGGAACAGAAACACTGAAACTACCAGGAAGAAAAACTAGATTTCTAAAATAAAGGATTGGAAATCTTAAAAAAATAAGTAAACAAACAAACAAGTAAAAAAACCAAAACCAAACAGGGAACATGAGAATATATGGCATGGAATAAACAGAAAATGTTATATTCTTCACCACACAATTTAATAATTTCAATTAAGAAAGCCTGTTTTCATGTACGAAGACCAGAGTGAGAAAAGTTATAAGGACATACACAGAGATGGATTCCCTAAGTGACCTTAAAAGGTATAAAACATCCTTCCTGATAGCCCTGATCCTATCTCTGAGAAGAAGGTAAATAGAAGATAAGTATTTCAGCATTAAGTAAGCAAAATTCCTCCTAAAGCCTGTGGGAAGTCCAAATCTGAGTAGAATATGAAACTTCTCCAGCAGTTATCTCCTATGTGAATGACACAACAGGATGGTGCATCCTCCACTATGCTTTCCAAGAGAATGCCAACAGCCCAGAGCATAGGGATACTAGTTTCGGAACATCCTGCTATATCAATAGGTGGGTCAGAAACTAGTAGTAGAAACAACTTCACCAAGACTATAAAGTACCATAGGAAAACCAGCAAGAGGAGGCAAAAATCTCAAGTGTAGAAGATGGTTTATTAATTCAGTAAATTAGATAAAATAAAAATCCTAGGTTTACTTGCTGAAATTGGGTTTTACGGTGACAAAGTTTATATCATTGCAATAGCATCTAGTGACAACTAAAAATGCTATTTCCCTTAAGCTCTATCTGAAGACTTGCTTGTAAAGAGGGTATACTGTGGGAAGGTGTAAGAAAGAGTATGTTTATAACTTATCCTAATTGTTACTTCCAGCCACAATTCCCTTCTTCCAGGGGACACTGTTGGTTCTTTTTTTCTTTAAAAAAAACCAACACCCTATCTTACATTATACATAAACTCAGTTTGGAAAAACGTTTACTACCATCACAACTTTAATCACGAGTATTTTGTTCCTCCACGTGTTGTTGCAGAGTATTGCTTATGGACATTTTTCAACACAGGCCAAGTGAGGCCAAAGGATTGGTATTTATTCTTCTCATTTCAGTATTCTGTGTGTTTATCAGAGGGCTGACTTTGTGTCTTGGACTTAGTTTCATCCATCATTGATTCCCTTCTCCCACCTATTTGTTTTAAGGGGGGCTTAAACAAACATCACTCAGAGTACCACAAACAAACACACACTCTAAAGTATCTGGTAAACCCTGAAAAAAAGGGCATTAAAATAATTCCAACTAGAAACACAATTAATCAGACAGTGTCTGTGTCCATAAAAGCAAACCTAGAAGTACAGTGGAACAGCTTACCTCACTTGCTACAAAAAAGCTAACCTAAATGTAGCTATCAGAGCATTGATTTTTGGCCCATACCACTTCCATCTCTATGAAATGATGCCTCAAGACTCATCAGAAAAAAAACCTCAACTAAAAAAACCAAACAGATGAAAGCATGAGATATGGCTGAGATCTCATCAGATAACCAATCTGTTAACATGGTATGTGTTGTACTTTTACACTTGATGGACTCCTTCATTTTATTTTTAAGACTTAGGTGTTCCAAAAAAAGGTTACTGTCTTCTTGCCCTAATAATTAAAATATGCATACTAAGAAGGACAATACCATTATGCCTGACTCAGGACTTAAAGGAGTATTTCCATAGTTAAGGAAACGGATAAAGTAAGGAAGCATACATTCGCCCCAGTTGGGGAACAGGGTATCTGTTGAATTCCACCCCCCAGAAACACTTGGAAGCTCTAAAAAGTCTCGTTAAAGGAAAGCACAAAATTAGTTCTGTAGTTACAAGTGCAGTAACACTACTGCATATAGTTTACAAAATTGAAACCACAGAACCTCAGTTGTCCTGCAAGGGCAAAAAGTTCCTTTTAATCAAAAGAAAAACAAACATTATGTGTTTCTTTTCCAATTCAAGTGGCCTGTAGGAAAAACAAGCTCAGGCTGCAGGTTAGAAACCATCATTTTTATCTGTGTTTATTTTTATGTAGGCAGTGTAAAAATAAAGGGTGCAAACAGTTCGCCTTATTAACAAAGGGACCTAGACTACGCGCTCCTTCCTCGGGGAAAGGCATTCCCTTATGCCAAGATCATGCATCCATTTAATCCCACCCTCCCCCTTTCTTTCCCCCGGCCTTTTCTTTGGCCTGTGGGGACTTGCGCCCATCAAGAGGGGCTCGCTCCAGCTTTAGGAGGCACTATGTGAGCAATCCCCTTCCGGTAGGAAATCATCTGACACCAATGGAGCCTGTTCGGAGAACAGGAAAGTAGATAGGGCTTCATCTGACCACTACAGCAAAACTGATAAACGCTCCTACGGTCTCTCCCCGCTCAGTGTAGTAACGCAAGACAGTATTCTTTTAGCCATTAACTTGCTAAAGCCGAGTACCAGGCGATGCGAGCGCACGCAGTATTCCTCGGGGCGGGGCTGGGGGGGCGAGAAAGGCGGAGGAGAGCGGCCCAGCCTGCCACAGCGGGGCCAGCCAGGCTACTACAGCACACAAAACCCGGGGCAGGAGTTTCCCACCAAGCGCATCTTCCACCCAGCGCCTCCAGCACGCAGCCAGGTCTGCTCCGCTTCCGGCAGGGCGCATCACTTC
>NW_008663288.1:939-1815 GCF_000695815.1 Acanthisitta chloris | reverse complement strand
AGGGAAGATGCCTGGAGGGGCTGGGAATGAGGGACAGTGTGACAGGAGTGAAGTACCAGCATCATTCCATGGAGGAGGGGATGACCAAGGCTCTTTGCTGCCGCCGGCACAGCCTCCCTGGGGTCCGTGACCGCGGGGAGGGTAAACAGAGTAAAGAGCAAAAGGAAAACCAATGGATTGGGAAAGCGGCGGTGGGAAACGGTAGCGGCTCCACCCCTGCGCAGGGACGCGCACGCACGTCTGGGCGCTGCGGCTGCTCCCGCTCCGCCAATTCAGGCTGGATCCAGCACCAGGGCTGGGTAAACAGGGAGAACGTGACCCTCGGGATGGCTAATGAGCCGCAGCTCCGTGTCGGGAAGCTGGGAAATGGAGCTGGGAGGAAACTCGAGCTGGGAGAGGGCAGAGCGGAGAGGAGAGGCATAGTTACGGCACCCCAAGGTGCTTGCAGGAGGGTTCAATACTCCCTCCAGAGCTGCCTGTGCAGAAAAGACCAGGTGAGCACCCAAATTTGTGCCTCTCAGGGACATTTTCACCTAATCCTGATGGAGCAAGTGTTGTGCCAACTCATGGAAGGGCAGAATCAGTTCTGTGTCCCCCTCCCAGCATTATCAGCCTGCAGGAAGCACAGGCAGGATCTCAGTATCCCTTTTCCCAGGGTGCTGGGGGGCAAACGGAGGCCAGGGAGGAGCTGGAGAACCCAGGGGAGGATGGAGCCGGGGGAAGGACTGGCTCTGCAGAGGAGTTACAGTGTCATGTGCTGAGATCTGGTGACAGCACGGGACTCGGATTAGCCCCTAGGGGTTGGATGCTGGAAAGCCAGAGGCGATGGAGGAGATAGGGTTAAAGTAGATTAAGGATCACACGGCTCCTCTGGCT
>NW_008663288.1:0-844 GCF_000695815.1 Acanthisitta chloris | reverse complement strand
ATGGTCTGGACCATCCCTGCACTCCTGAGAGGCCAAAGAGGATTAAAGGACCCACATGGGCTGGTCATGTGGCAAAGCAAATGGGGACGTGCATGAGACCCCTCCCTGAACCCCACAGAATGGGTGGGCCACCCCTACCCCAGTGAGGGGGCTGAAGGGGACACAGCTCTTCCCACTGGCCATGGGCAGCATGGCCCCAGGGGGGTGATGGATGAGCGGCTGCACTGGGCTGAGAAAAGGAGCAGAGGAGAGAGGGATGGAGAGAGCAAAGGAGCAGAGGAGAGAGGGATGGAGCAAAGGGATGGAACAGAGAGATGGAGCAGAGCAGAGCGTGATGGAGAGAGTGGTGGAGCAGAGCAGAGAGGGATGGAGAGGGATAGAGCAGAGAAGAGGGGGATGGAGAGAGCAAAGAAGCAGAGAGATATGGACACAGCAAAGTGCAGAGGAGAGAGGGATGGAAAAAGGGATGGAGAGAGGGATGGAGCAGAGGAGTGATGGAGAGTGTGATGGAGCAGAGAGAGCAAAACAGCGGAGAGGGCAATGGAGAGGGTGATGGAGGGCAAAGGAGGGAGGGATGGAGTAGAGGAGGGGGAAGTGGAGAAGGTGAAGGAGCAGAGGAGTGAGGGATGTAGAAGGTAATGGAGGGGTGGATGAAGAGGGCAGCAATGGCAAACACACACTTACAGGAAGGACTTCATGTCCAAGCCGCGGTTGCGGATTTGCCCCACCACGTGGTCCCAGCTGCCAGGATTGGAGGTGCTCCGGCCACCAGCCATCCGTTGCTTGGAGCCGGCGGTGGTGCCCTGGCGCGCCTGGCCACCACGAGAGCCCCGGGGGTTGCCAG
>NW_008663287.1:0-5299 GCF_000695815.1 Acanthisitta chloris | reverse complement strand
ACCCCAGCACTGAGGGGGATCAGCACCTTGCACCCCAGAACTGGGGGGGACAGAACCCTGCACCCCAGCACTGGGAGGGATCAGCACCCTGCACCCCAGAACTGGGGGGGACAGAACCCTGCACCCCAGAACTGGGGGGGATCAGCACCCTGCACCCCAGAACTGGGGGGACCAGCACCTTGCACCCCAGAACTCGGGAGGACAGAACCCTGCACCCCAGCACTGGGGGGACAGAACCCTGCACCCCAGCACTGAGGGGGATCAGCACCCTGCACCCCAGAACTGGAGGGGACAGAACCCTGCACCCCAGAACTGGGGGGGATCAGCACCCTGCACCCCAGCACTGGGGGGACCAGCATCCCAGGGATGCTGAAAAGGTGTATAAAACCATATAAAATATAATACAGCTTCCCTGCCAAGCTACCTGCAAGCAGAGCTGTGGCTGCAGAACCTGCCACCCCTGCAGTGAGCTGTCCTCAGAGCTGGGGGACCAGGACTCCAGTCGGGGTCTGGTGTTCATCTCCTGTTCTCCACAACCAACCCCCAGCTGTGCCGGGGGCTGCACCCCCAGGGAAACATCAGCCCACACCAACTTGCAGAGCACAAGTCTTCCCTCCAGCACAGCACTCCAGCCCTTCCCTATCTATTTAATTAAAGGCCCTGCAGTTTGTGAACCTGCTACTCGGATTCATTAGGCAGCGAATGCCTAATTCCAGAGTTTTGCTAACGAACCTGCGGCGGGTGCCCGAACGCGAGAGCGCAGCGCTGGGATGCACGCGGGCGCAGAGGTGGAGGCAATGCTCACGCTGAGCAAGGCTGACCACGAGCAGCTGCGTGGCATGTAGAGTTTGTTATTCTGAGCTGCTTAGCCCGGAAAATATTTCCACAATTAAGGAATTGAAAACAAACTCCAAATAAGAAAAATTAAATAAATCAAATTACTGGGCACTAGAGAACAAGTTTGCAACGTGCTGCCCGGGGCAGGGAGCAGCAGGCTCCACACGTGTCTGCTCCAAACGGGGTGCGTGACCTGGGTGGCTGCAGCACCTCTGGGTTGGCATGGAGAGCATCCCCCACCCCAGCCCAGCATCTGCCCCAACCCACCTGAGTGAGCCAGTAAGTGCATTCGCAGCCGCAAGCTGTCCAGGAACCGCTTCCCACACAGCTCACATCCGTACGTCTTCATCCCGCTGTGCAGCTTCCTGGGGGAGAACAGAGAGGGGTTAGTCCTGTGCCGGGGGAACGTGACCCAACACCCCACGGAACCGCTCGATGCTTCCTGCAGCCCACGAACCCCCAGAGTCGGTTCTGGCTGGAGAAGCCTCACGGGGCAGGCACAGAGGGGGGTCCTGTGTGACCCCCCAGGACCGAGGGCACAACCCTCTCCTGGTCAGTGTTTGTTATCGCTGCCATTGTTGGGGTCGTCTAACGAACCCAGTAAATCTGAAATCTGGAGTTAAGGCAAAGTCTGTGTTGGCAAACTCCTTCCCCATGCCCTGAGCACTTTTGAAAAAGGCACTGTACTCCAGAAAAACAACAACCACTTTAAGAGGTTGTTTGTGTGCATTTCTAACCAAATCCCAATTTCCATCCAAATTCAGCGCGACACAAATCACAAGCAACAAACGCAACCACCAGCTCGCAAACAGGAAACACGCCGCTCACCGTTTCCTGGCAGCACCAGGTACCCACTGAGCTACGCCCGGGCAGCATTGCACAACCTCCCCACAGCTCACCGTGGGGCTGAGCATCCCACACATCCCAGGGGCCCCTCTGCCCAGGGCACCGCTCCCGGCCAGACCCTGAGCTATCATCCACTCTTTGCTATGAAGACATCAGTGCTCCATCTTTGGGTAGCCAAGGCTGGAGCTCTCTACCAAATGGAAAGATCTTTACCAGGTGACCTTAAAGGAGCACTGCCCAAGTCTACAACCACCAACCAACAAACCCAGCTCGACCCATCTCGCTCCATCACTGCTGCCCCGCAGCAGCCCCTCCAGACCCATTCCCCCTCCCCTTTGGGGCCATTCTCAGCCCCTGCTGTGCCACAGAGGAGCACCTCGAGGCTCCCTCCCCACAACAGCCTCTGCTCTGTGACCGTGCATGGACACAGTGCCCAGAACACATGGAATGGAGGCTCGGTGCTTTATTTCATCACCTCTGCTGCTGACAGACGCTTTGCAAAGCCACCCAGCTCTGTGCTCGATGGCCCTGCTGATCAACACCCTCGAGCCTCAAACACACAGGCTGCTGCCCACTAGCCCCTGGCCACTGTGAGCCGCTCGGACCTGAGTCCGGGGAGGGCTCACAGCAGCAGCACGTGCAAAGTTTCAACATCGGATGCTGTAAACAGAGAAGTATTTGTGTGTCTTGAGGAGTAACACAGCCCATTGCTGCGTGCCGACCTCTGAGCACAGCCACCATTTATCATTGCTCTGCAGCAGGACAAGTGTGTTTCTATTGCCTTGTTGCCAAAGACAAAACAGGAACGGTCCTGTCCAGGGCTGGATGTGGACCATCCCCCGGGAGGGCTCGGCCCTGGCTGCGCAGGCAGTGAGGACTGCATGCCTGTGACCGCCTGCGCAGGCAGAGGGTCAGCTTTGCCTGAGCTTTATCTCCCTTGAAGCATAAGTTCTACTGTATGAAACTGCCACTGCCCAGAGCAGGATCACCCCTCACAAGTGCAGAAGGCCTGGAGCCCCAAACTCACCCCGTGCCGTGGTGCACAGGGCCCTGCTCCCTAACCACCATCCTGAACGGCAGCATGGGAAGAGATGGAGCAGGAGACCCTGTGCTGTTCAGCAGAGAGTGAACACTGTGGAGCAGAAAGGGAGTAGAGAGGAAAGGAGCAGGAGTTGGTTTCAACCCTTAACTTTGCTGTATAATGTAATTATTAATCAGGCTTGTCCTGAATTCACTGTGTCATAGCGGAGGATTAGGAGTCATGCACGAATTCAGGCCAAGAAGGTTTACAATCCAAAGGATTTATCCGCCTTGCAAAAATAAATAAAACACCAGCCTCCTGACAGGGCTCCGCTGCCAACCAGCAGCTCACTAAGTGACAACCTTCTCATTTTGCATTTTTAATTCGGGACATGCCTGTCACAGTCCCCGGCTCGGGCTGTGCTCACTCCTGCACTTAACGCCGGGCTAAACCCACCGCCAGGCCGAGCGCGGTGTCCCCAGGCCCGCGCCGCCCTCTCCGAGGCCACGACGCCTTTTCACCGAACTACAGCCCAACCGGTCAATCAGTTAAAGTAAAATGTGGAGGTTTGGGGTTTTTTGAGTCTCAAGAACAGAGAAGCAGAAGGACAAGCTTCTTGTCTCTGCATCACCCAAGCCTATGGCAAACCCTGCACAGAGTGGGGGAGCATGGGGGCGAGGAGCCCCCGACCCTGCCAGTGCCAGGGTGCCCTGAGATCTGCCCCTGCCGCCCCCGGGCGCTGGATCCCCCGAGTCATGTCCCCTCCTCATTGTTTTAACGGGGCGCCGGGGTGCTCGCGGAGTAATTTAGCTGCAATATCTCTATCAACAAATTTCAGCAGCAACAAAAGTTTTCCGCTCGGCGCCTGCTTCTAGGACGATCTTATCGCTCGCCATCTTGCACGGTCCCTTTCAACAAGGTCTTAAAGCGCTTTATCTGCTCCGTTTCCCGGTAGCGAAATATGATTGAAATGTTCTATTTCTGCTCGCAGGATTAAGGAGATGTTGCAAAACTGCACAAAAACCTGGCAGATGTAAGCAAGGTATTACGGCTGCTCTGGCTGTTAAGATCTGAGGGGAAAGATCGATATGTGCTTCTGAAGTTGTGCCTCCAGAAAGGGAGGGTGGGGAGAGTGAAGGGCATTAAAATACATCCCTGCTCGGCAGCGCTGCCCAAACTCTGTGCCAAAAGATAAACCATGCTTTACTATTCCAATCCCAGGCTGCAGTTGTGCTCCCTTCCCTCCTGCAAGGTCCCTACGAGCAGGCACCTGTGGGACGGAGAGCAGCAGCAAGCAGGAAAAGTGCCTCATTTGTAAAAAGAGGGTTTTCCCCTAATTCCCACATGATGCCCCACTCGAGCTACATGGAAACACGGAGCCAGCCAAAGCCTTCAGGATGCGAGACATCGCTGGATGATGCTCCTGCGTGAAGGGTTACCCGGAGCGGTGAGGATGCCCCTGGGAGGGAGTTGCAGGGCCAGAGCCAACCTTCCCTTCCCGAGCGAGCCCCGGCGCAGGGCTGTGGCAAAGGGCTGTCCAGGCAGAGCACAGGCCGAGCTGTGCCCCCTCCCCACCCTGCAAACAAAAGCCGGGCGAGGGGCTGGCCCCTGCAAGCTGCCGGTAATTAAAAAGGCCTGTAAATGCCCCGCAAAAAGCACTTCAAAGGGACAGCGACTCCAGCGAGACCGTGCGGTGTAAAAATTATGAGTTTTCCCCACAGGGTGCTTTGTGTGAAAAGGCTGTGGTCGGTGGCAAACGCTGCTGCCCATTCCCGGGGGCTCGGCGGAGCATCCCAGGGGTGGGTACAGCTCTGGTACCTAAAGACTGCTGCAAGAGTCCTGCCACCACCACAAGCAAACCTCTGCTCTGCTCACTTGCAAACCTGCCTCAAACAGCCTCCTGCTGTCTTTACTTGAGGAGCTCTCATACCGCAGCCCCTCCCCACTGCCCCTTTTGGGAAGCGCGAGCAGAGCCCCTCTCTTCCCCCTCCCTCCATGCTGAACAAGACACATGGCTCTGGGCCGTTTGATTACTTTTAACTGTATATTTTTCCCCTCAAACAGAGTGAATACAATGGTTAGGAAATTTGACAGAAAACTATTCCGAGCCATTTATTGCCTTAATGCGCACCTTTGTCCAACAGGCAGTTTTGACAGGAGCGATAAATTCCAAATTTATGTCAACAGAGCATATGTTGAACACCTCATTTCTGAGCTAAAGCGGCATGCTGCCCCATAAATCACCCTTCTGTTTGAAATGAAAGTAGATTACGGGCCCGTGTTATTGAGCAGTTAGAGCCATAGTCATATAAATCAGAACTTTTAACTCCAGGCGATCCGTTCTGCAATTAACTAAAGGGCACTTTGTCATCTCTGGGCCAGGGCGCAGCTTGGCAGGGCGGCCAGTTACCGCGGGAGGTGAGAGCCTCTGGCTGCTGGGGAAGGCGCCGGCGCAGCCGAGGTTCTCCGGGACCTGTCGGAGCAGCGCGTCCGGGGACACAGCCCGGCACGGGAGACACACAGCAAGGGGCCGTGGGGGCTCACACATCACTGCCCACACCCGGCCCGATCCGTGTTTTGAACGCCAAACGCAGT
>NW_008663286.1:27069-41427 GCF_000695815.1 Acanthisitta chloris | reverse complement strand
GGAGGAACGAGACTTGTCCCGTCTACGTGGCCTCCTGTCTCAGAAGTGCTCCTGAAGCGTAGTGACCTTTCTCGGCCTGCGCGCTGGCGGTGTGTGGCAACCTGCTCTGGGCTGGGTGCAAAGCCTTGTCAGTCGGATAACTTGAGAAATGAAAGGTTTTTACATGGAGCGGATCGTTGCTTAGTGTTCTTAAATGAGACAGTACAGCTTGATGAGAATTCAGACCGCAGGAGGGGGAATATCCTGCCGATTCCTGCCTGCCTCCCCCTCCTCCTGCACCAGCTGATACGAGTTGTCCCCGTATTTTTTTATTATAAATATTTTTATGCAGTGACTCTGCCTTCTAAAAGTGGTATTTTGCAGTGCCAGGCTCCCGAGCATGTGGATCCTTTATTTAGGAATTAAAATCTCAGCGTGGTGTCTGACTGCATGTAGCCACAGTAAGTGTGTGATAGTCTGTGATGTCACTTGTCCAACATAGGGCAGAGAATTACTGTTGCACCTCATGCAGGTCTCGGCGTAAGAGAGCATATATGATTAGTCACATCTGTGCTTCTCCGAGGGTGCTGAGGAGTGCACTTGGCTAGTGTGTAAATTCAGCAGAGATCTTGCTTTGTGCCAGTTTACCATATCCATTGCAGCTGGAACTGGTGGAGCAGGCAGCTGCTGCAGCTGGAGTTGTTACAGTTTGATTTTTATGTTCTTTGCTGTTCTTATGTGCTGTAAATACCAAGGTAGCCATACTGTCATCCCAGGTGTCTTTCTACCTATGCATATTCAGTTTTTATGTATTTAGAGGAGTTCTTCTTCTGGTTTTGTCCATTTTAAGTTCAATCCAGAAGTTTATTAGGTGGTGGGAAATGTAATTTTTCAGGGTTTCTTTGGCACTTAGGTTTCTATCAGGAACTTCTTCAGGATGTTTATTTTGAAAGCAGCTATGTTATCATAGTTTACATGAGAGACTAAGACTATTGCAGATTAGTTGTTCGTGAATTTGCTATGTATTGCATGTCCCTTTAAGAGAAGCCTGTTTCCCTGAGATTAAATCTCAAGGACGTTGCAAAACTCTGTTATTCCATGTCTACAATACTAATGCAACTTGTTAGCGCAACTTTTTATTCAGTAATGTTCTTTACCGTGTCTCTTTTAATACACAACAGAAACAACACTTGTGTTTTTCAAACTTCATGAGGTGGCTGGGCTGGTTTGCAGTTTCACTACTCTTGGGAGCAGTTCCATCCTTCCCTGTATTTCCCCACCTGTGTGTTGCACTTCTGCTTTCTTGGATACTGTGCTCATCTGTTCTCTCAGTGATTTGATTTAGCAAGTGGAAATAATACATAAAACTGTGCTTATTTTTGTCTGGGTTACTTTTCTGTTGGGAGCGCACTGGACCATGAAGTACTCCTTTGGATGGGAGCAGGATTTGGAAGGGCTCACAAACTAGTGAAACTTCCCAATGGGTGGAATGAACGCAGCGTAGGTTGGTGCAGATGCAGCATTCTCACTGTAGGCATTCTGCACTTCGGTGTGTTTCCAAGCTGTGGGTGTCCTGAGTTAATTACACTGTCCCTTCTGGCTGTGCAGTGTTGTAATGAGGTGTTTAAGGTGGTAGATGGAGAAGAAAGAGTAGTAGGCATTAGTTTGTGGAGTGCTTTAGTCTCACGTGGCAGATCTTATCTCATGAAAGTAATGTGTTTTAATGTATGTGGTCTTTTCTGCAAAATACTACACCAAGTAATTCCCATGGAATGGACATAGCAGTGCATTAAGCAGCTGGGATAGCCTGCATTGTCGCAGCTTTCATGAAATTTTGTTTTAGCAAACCATATGAGGTTGTGTATTCTTTTATATTTTCACCCTGTTTGCCTTGCCATTCTCTATTGCAATTTTTTTATTTCTGAGGCATTAATATCAGTGGATTCAGAACTCAGCTGTTTTGTATAGTCTTGGTTTCTGCTGCATACATTAATGCAATACAAATTATAAACTTCATTACCTTATGTACTACTTTACTTGTTTTTTTTGTCCTGTTACTATTTTTCTTACCATTTCACGTCTCAGAAGGTTCTTATCAGTGTTTTTCTCTGTGTGGATGGTTAACTCGGTTCTGGGAAACTTAATGCAGTTGAGTTCTGGAGTTGTGGCTCAGTCTGACCATCTGCCCTAGAACAGTGTGAGTGCTTCAGTTTTTTGACCTGTCTTGGAGTTGCCAGTTTTTTTCTGCAAGTAACTTGGCTATAAGGTCTTTTGTTTTCACAGCTTTTGACTTTATGCATGAAAACAGGTATATTTTCTCTCTTTTTGTTGCTTAGCAAATGGCAGTTTGTTTTCTGTAATTTTTGAGAACCAATTCTGTACTCATCCTTGTAACAAAACCATGTTAGAGAATGAGGTAAAAAGTTGTGTATGGGGAGGAGTACAAACTTCAGTTTTAGTCTGTCTGTGTTTAGGCCATTATTAGAGCTGTTCTAAAGACAGTAGTGATTTTTGTTAATGTTCTTGGAGTTCAGAGTATCTTCAGCACATGAGCAACATGTTAGATCTTTCTGAAACTACCAAGTACATGGGCAGGTGGAAAAGTTATTTTTCACTTGTCTGTGCTCTTACTCTTGGAGTTAAAGCTTCAGAGCTTTAACTGGACAAACATCTGAACTTTAGATCTAAGCTCAGATGTTTGGCCAGTTCAGCAGCCAGAATTGTTCAAGTAGCACTGTAGTTATTACTAAATAATAATGTTGTAAGTGCTGTATTGTTGGGGGGTGGGGTATGTGTTTGCTGTTGAGGTTTGGGTATTTTCCTTATAGCCAGGACTAGTAAAGAGATTTAAAATATGGTCTATTAAAATTAGCTTTGCATCCCTCAGGTAATTTGTTGGCACAGATAGAGTGAATTATTTTAGGTGTATATATATTCTGTGACATAGACAGTGTCTTGCTCCACCTTCTGCTAGTTCGGTTTGGATGCACAGAGGCTCCTATACTATGTATTGTTGGGCCGTTTTAAGCACTTGACTTAAAATATTTGTTACAGCTTTTTTAGCTTATTAATTTACTATGTGCACAATCATAATTCTTCCTGATTATATTGTACTTGGTAGGTTTTCTTTGTGAATAGAAGCCTCTACCTCTCTTGAGTTTACATAAGGTTTCATTATGCTTGAATGTAAAGCACTTCAGTGATAATTCTGAAATTTCTGTAACTTCTTTCTGCTTTCTATTCATGAAGGATTTGTCTTTGCAGAAGTGATCACATTAAAAACAGTGTGTTACTACCTCAGGCTCTTAGTCTTGGTACCCTGAACAGACTTGTATTTTCACTGATATCCCACTATTGTTGCATAAGTAGCGAAGTACTTTGTGGTTCATGAAATCTTCAGAGCACATGAGGCAGAGCTTGAAAAATGTACTGTTGTCAAGCAGGAAACCTTTATTATGATACGTGGTTCCCGGTGTTGCAAGCTGTCTCATATTGGTCACATGAACAATATTTATGGGATTCTGCCCCTACGTACACCATCCCTGCTTAGAAATGTGGCATTGGTAAGACTTGAGACTAGCAGGGTGTGAAATTTTACTGTTTTAGGAAAAAAGGTTAAGCCATAGGCTCAGCAAACACAAGGCATACAAGGTTCAACAAGGCCAAGTGCAAGGTCCTGAACCTGGGTTGGGGCAATCCCAAGCACAAGTACAGGCTGGACAGAGAATGGATTGAGACAAGCCCAGGGGAGAAAGAATTGAGGGTGTCTGTAGATGAAAGCTCAATGTGACTCAGCAATGTGTGCTTGCAGCCCAGAGAACCAGCTGTGTCCTGGGCCGCATCAAAAGGAGTGTGGCCAGCAGGTCAAGGTAAGGGATTCTGCTCCTCTGCCCTCATGAGACTCCATTTAGAGTGCTGCATCCAGCTCTGGGGTATTCAAGACAAAGTTGGATGGGGCCCTGAGTAATGTGGTCCAGTGGAAGGTGTCCCTGCCCATGGCAGGGGGGTTGGAGCTGGATGGTCTTTAATGTCCCTTCTAACTCAAACCATTCTGTGATTCTATGATTTACATTTTATTAAAATTCAAATGCCAGAAGTTATAGCATATCTTCTGTGGGGCAGGCACCTGGTCATTGGAAGCAGATTCTTGATGCAGTAGGTACTTGAATGTGCCTACTGACAGTGTAGCAGTGGATGTATGATTAAGTTCTGGGTAAACCTCAGCTGTTGCAAAGAGGGAGATGGAATTCAAGCAACATAACTTTAATATAACTCAAGCAGACTTTTAAATCGAGTTATATTTCGTTTTACTTAAGCATAGTTTAAACTAAGATTCTTTTGTGGATGTAAGCTCACTCAGGACAACCATTGCCTTAACTGAATTTATTTTATAGGCCTGTAATTGTTTCCTTATGGTGTTGCATCTTCTATTATGTTTACCTTCCATCAGAATCTCAAAATCAGATGCTGCACAGCTGCTAGATGTGTTGTTAATGTTTGCAGACAAAGGTAATTTGTTGTCAGTGGAGCATTCGCACTTTCTTAGTCACTTTCTTATGAGCATGCCTGCTTGCTACTTAAGCTGTCAAATCCATGGTGAGGGCCTTTACCTCATTCTCTGAGTCAAAATTGAAGTAACTGCTATTCAAAAGTTGTGGAATCAGGATTTGCACAGTGCCCTAATTACTGACTCCAGAGCAGTGGCTGATTGACTATGTAAGTGCTGCAAGCTGTGTCTGTTATGAGAAGCTGGATGGCATCTTGGCAGACCAGTGCTGGCCCCAAGCTGTACTTTCTGGCAGAAAAAGAGAGCGACCTGAACACACTCTTCAGGAACACAGGGTGAGAGTCTGAAGTGTCTGAAACATGGGGCAAACTAACTAGCTGGGAGAATTGCAGTGCTTCTCCGTTCTCTCAAACATCCTGCATTTGGCAGGTTGCTGGTGTGTGACAGACCTAAGAACAAGAGTTACAAGGTATGAACAATCAGTGCATGTGGTGACAGCTAGTACTTAGGTGCCCAGCACAGGCAGGGTGGAAAATACATGGGTGAGGATGGCAGGACCATCCTGTTCTACCACAGCCCCAGATCTTAGCTCTCCTGTTTTTGTTGTCTACACATCATTGTCTTTGCGTGCAGTGTTGTCGTCTTTCACTAGCTGGTAGCACAGGGCCGTAAATTGCTGTCAGATGGCAAGCACTGAAGCACAAAGCTTTGCTTGTGTTCTGGCACATACTGTCATTAGTGTGGTATGCTGAAGACCTACTCATGTGTGTCTTTGGCAATAAAAAGCTATAAACATTTCCTGTTGGCTGCTCATTGTAAGCAGTGCAGTAGAGGTATGGAGATATGCATTGTCCATGCTGCGTCCTTATGATATGAAGAATGATAGAATTTCTTTCTCAGAAAATGTTACTGGGGCTACGGTGGAACTTCAGAAAGTGTTGGGAAAGGTGAAGGTTCCGCGCAGGGAAGCAAGCGGCCGACTCCGTGTGGGTGATACAGCAAGCTCTATCTTTATTGTCCAACAGGCTCTTTTTTATACAGTGCAGGACAGGCATACAATTATCAATCATTTTTAATTGGCTAGGCTCTAAAGATAGCATTCAGGTACTCGCCTTACTCACAGCTGCAGCTGTGAGGCTGATCTCTTACTTTCCCAGGCTTGGGTGCATTCCTAGCTGTTTTTCTCGAACTTGTTTGTTTCACCCTCAAGGACGAGTTACCCCTGCCATCTGCCCAGCTGAATTACTCCCTATCTATATAAGTTACTATCTCCAGAGCCTTGCTTGTACACTGCATTCCCAGGTGCATTCCCAGGACTGTGTCCTAACTCTTTTTGGCCTTCCCCAGGATTATGTCCCCGTTCTCTTAGCCATTCTCCAACAAGAAAGCTGTTTTTTGCTGGACCTGGACTATAAATACTTGAACATTTTTCCAGAACCTTAACTAGCATATGCCATGACATATAAACTGAGCCTGCATCCTGCTGCTTCCTTCTGTTCGTTTTACAGTAGATGGGTGGACAGCTATTGGTTTGTGCAGCTTTCCTGAATTTTCTGCGGTGGTTCCCTGTTTTTACAGACCCTCAGTCAGTATATGAGTTGGAATAGCTGTTGTCTCTGTGTGGCACAGTGCATTCAGTGGCTTGATTAGAATGAATTGTGAATTTGCCTTTGACTCCTGTGGAAAAAAATGAAATGTCTCTTTTCCTGGCTTCTTAAGAGGTCCATATGTGCTGGCTGACCAGGCATTTCCCTGATTGTTGGACTGTAGAGGCACTGAGCAAATACCTTTGTGGACCATGTGTAGGGTTGAGCTACAGTGTAATAGCAGTTGTCTACTGATGGATGGGGTTTTATTCAAATCTAGCTGTTGGTATACTGTCTTTCAGTTTGATACTTTCCTTAGTACTAATTTCTTTTATGTGTAGTTTAGTATTACTTTTCCTCTTTAAATCGGCCTTGACTAGGTTGCCAGTGTTGCAATACCAGCAGACGAGTCTATCACAAGCTACACATTACTGTAAGGTGCTGTAAGAATATTTAGTAGCATTTTTGAATTTTCAGCTGACTAACATTGTGTGAAATACAACTCCCCAGGGTAGCTGATCTCCAGGTGCTGCCACTATAGAATTATATTTCCAAAATCGGTTTGTTCAAATGCAGTTGTGGAGTTTTCTTATGAGGTGCAGCTGAACAGAGCAGCTCAGTACTTCATATAGTTCAAGGATGGTAACTTCCAGAATGTTTTGCAGTGGGATAAACTGTGAAAAAGCACTTCTAGATAATCTTAATAGTATAATAATAATAATATTCTTAATGCCATCTCTGTCTTCAAATTAGTTACTTTATTATGTCTTCTAGACTCCAGCAAATTGTACTTGTTACTGGCTAAGAAAAATCCCAACAGCTTGGCTGTCTGGCTTTCACACTTAGAGAAGTTTTTATCTTGAGTAGCAGCAGAAGGGAAATAAGCTGCATTGTGACAAGTCCTCTGTTCTACAGATACTGCCCAGACTTCTGAGCGTGTTCTTCGGTTTTATCGCCTGTTTCGGTGCAGCATGGGGCAGGGAGCTGAAGCTGTTTTGAAGAGCACTGCAGGATTTTTCAGTTGCATGATGACTGTGGCATTGGGAACGCATGTTCTTTTCCCATGAAAGGAAATGTTTGTCCTTCTGAGAGATTAATGAGCAGAAAATAATTAAAACAATTATTTGATTACATACCTTCTAGGCTGAGGAGGTCTACTTCGTGTGACTTATCACCATTATTGGGAGAAATGCACTTCTACTGGTATAACTCTCATAGAAATAGGGTTATTTTTCTGGAGCAGCTGTCCCAGTGGTTGGTGTTTCTGATTAGTTGTTGTGATAGATCAGTTCCAAATAGCTAGAAGGGTAAAATTTAGATAAAGTTCAGGGTTACCTCGTTTAAACATGGACTGAATTTGAAAACAGATAGTTGGTAGAAATAGAGGGAGGATTTTTTTCGGATAGAAAAGAGAAAAAAGCTCTAATAGATAAGAGGAGAGAAGGCTTCCAATATTTGAAAGGTAATGATTTTGTTAATCTTTCAAGCGGGAGATATACTAAGTGACCTTTAGAGGCTTCTTCCAAGTGATATTTCTGTGTTTAAACAGGACACTTCAGAAATTTCTTGCTTGTGTAAAAGGAAATTTAAGAAGTAGATCTATAACAGAAAGGATGAGTTAAGTGAATCTTATTGCTGTTTTAAGCCATGTTTTCCCACCTGGCTAGTTAAGCTTGTGCACCTAACCTTTTAATTTACTGGCCTGACTGCAGATGTGATGATTTTAAAAACTCATCAAATAAGTAAGCTGAGAAAAAGAGATACTGGTATTTTAGTACCAAAGAAATACAGTATCTGTGTCTGATTAGTTATGGATTACTAGGCTTTTTAAAGACAGTGTTCACAGCTTGGTTTGAAAATTAACGTGGTTATAAAACAATTACTGTTAGTATTTGATGTATTTCACTTCCCCAGAATCTAAGTCTTGTATATTAAGGGCTTTTAGAGTTATGTGAAACAGCACCCATTTACATTGTTTATAGAGCTTCTAAGAGTATGTGTCATACGTAACTTTGAAGAGCCTGCTGAATTTTGACAGACAAGAATTATCTAATTTTTAAATTTTTTTTTAAGAGCATGATCAGAATACTGTCAAGAGTTTTGTAAATGCTTAAATGCAAATGTCTTGTGGGCAGTGTGCTCTCCTACAAGCCTTTCTTATCTAATTGTCATGTAATCTACCTTCCAAATGGAATCTTTGCCATTGACTCTGAATGTAGGATTTGGCATTTAATCTCGGGCTGCAGTTTTTTATTTCTGTGGCATTCATCTTTTGTACATTAGATGGTCCATGTTTAATTAAATTAGGGTTATCATTTCAACATGCATAATGGCAAGTGGGGGAAAGGCAGACTAAGAGCATGTTAATGTTTTAAAAGCTGTGTGGTACTTTCATATGAACCTCTGCCTGCTGATTTAAGAAGTACTAGGTATTGAATGCATTTTCTTGTGGTTTACTGGCAAAGTAGTAATAGTATGTTGCTTAGAGGGTAAATCTGACAAGATCCATTTTCTAGTGTTTCTTGATTTAAGTAAGTGAAAGACTCAGATCTTGGGAGTGGATTACCCTTTAACAAAACCCCTGACAAGGTAGAGGTGTTCATTTCAACCTAGGTAGGCATGTCAAAGCAATAATGAGTGCCATAGGAGAGAGAAACAATTTTAACTATTCTAAAACCTTATGGTTTTTTTTTGTTTCACATTTATCCATTTTGCTATAGGTTGTATATGAGCAAGAAGGAGTTTTCATACATTCATCTTGTGGAAAAAATGATGACCAGGACAGCTTAATAGCAGGAACACTGCGTGTCATAGAAAAGGTATTTGCATAATACAGTTATGGAAACTTTGTATATTTGTTGGTGAAGCACATAACATGCTTGGCAAACCTTAAGTACCTTTTAAGTACAGGATTTTGTAAATGAACAAACATCACATAATATTTGGCATTGTCTACATCATTCATATGTGTATGGAAGTTGTACCATAATCATACCATGAGTAAATATGGCAATAGGAACTTTGTTGTGTAGTATTGAATTTTTATGATTGTATTGTAGGAAAATGAAGTAGTTGTAGACTGGAGACCACTGGATGAGACTTTGGATGCTTCTAATATCCTCTGTGCTGGAAAGGTACGTTTGTTGGTTATCAGTGTTCTTTATTCTGTTTCTCTAGAGATTGTGTTAGCTAATGTGTTAACTAATGTGTAGGTGATCTCATGACTGGAAGCAAACTCTTTTTATCATTGGTATTAATAGCTACATGGAGGAATCCTGTTTGGGGACTGCAGCCCAGTTCAGCTTATTAGGATACATCTGTAGGTGATTGTACTTAGTTTTCACTTGGTTCACATATAAAATAGTAGGGGACTATCTGTATGAATATTAAAGACCAAATGAGTCTTTAATATCACAGTCACCAGTCCCCCTGCATCTGCTATGCTGTAGTCTGGTGATTCACTTTTCATAGACACAAAACTGAGAGGTGCTGTTCTAATGCATAATAAAAATAGAAATCAGTGGGGGTTCCAGGATGCAGTGATATGTGGTATTTAAGTGGCATTTAGAGGATGTGACTAAAGAAGAAAGATTTAAGTTTTACATTAAATAAAAAGTTTATGTTGATAATCTGCAAGAGAGGCAGGGATATTTTAGTACTATGTTGAATTCATTAAATCCACTTTTCTTAGCCTTAAATCCATATTTCCTGTGTTGAACTGTATAATGTTTCAGAGGATTTTAATACTACAGTTTCTTTTAATCTATGAAATAACTGTGCTGATTGTTTGTGTTGAATCTGAGAAACTAGCTCAATTTTCATGCCTTGTGGGTTTTTTTGATAGTTGCTTTTGGTTTTTCCCCCTCAGGATTCCAGTTCTGTTGTGGAGTGGACTCAAGCTCCTAAAGAAAAATGTTCCCGAGGAGTAGACCGTCCAAGTAGTTATGAAGCAGAATGGGACATGGTCACCACAGTCTCTTTTAAGAAGAAACCTCATTCAAATGGAGGTGCTTAAAAAATAAGCCTGGAGGGTTTTCATTGTTTGTGGGGTGTTTTGGTTTTTTTCCACCATGGTAACTTGTAACTGAAGCATTAACTTTTAGATACAGTAAAATGGATTTTATTAGCACTTGAAAAGCTTTGTGTGAGAGGTGAATCTCTGGGTGTGGAAAAAAATTGACAAATGGAATAGCTGTTGTCTGCCTCCAGTCTATTTCTTTTTTTAAATTGCTGGAGAAAAGTATAGAAAATAAATGTTAAATCTCACTTCTTGCTGTGACAATCATTAGACAAAGTAGCAGTTTTATCTGCATTGGGCTCTTGCATTCTTTGAAATAAATGGAGTTTGAACTAGGTGTCATGTTAGAAATGAAGATGGAAAAATAACAGCCTTTCCGTGCTGCAGCAGCAGGGGGAGATAGAATGTACAGTTATGTGGTACATGGGCCTTCTATATGGTCTTTTTCACTTCAGCAAAGTAATTTTATAGCTGCATTGTTGTTAGAGTGTCTCAGGAGAGATGTTGAAAAAAGACTTGCGGAGAAAGGACAGTTGTTCTCAAGTAATTTGTTTTTCTCTGATTCTCCCACAGTGTCTTTTTTTATACTTGTTTTCTGTGTGTGTTTTTGCAGCCTGTAACCAGGGACCAATGTGCTTGCTTCACCATCTTTATGGTGGTTTTAAATGTCATGCATGAGTGCAGGGTTTGGACTTCAGATTATGCATGGTTTTGGGTAAAACACAGACCTTGCTCCTTAAATACTCTGAGAGGAGCTTTCTGTGCTAGTGATGTCTGTCTTTCTGTCCCTAAACCCAGCATCTCTGTCAGGTATACATAGTTTCTTATGTTGCTAGTTTGTATGGATTTTTCTTCTTCAGGCATCAGAGTAGGTCTTCATCTAAAGTGAGTGTCACTTGGCACTAGTGACTTGGATTATGCCTGTTGCCACTGTATACATGCTTGCACAGTATGGGGAGAGGGCTGAGGGGAGGATTTTCAATTCCTTCACCCTTCCTTTGGGCGCAGTCTTGGACTACACATGGCCAGTAACTGTGGGCAATACATAGCATACACTAATGTAGTAGTAGCACTACCTGGTGGAGATGCTGGTTGGATTTAGCTTGCTGCTGGAATTTGATATGGCATTTGTATATTTAACAGCTGGATCACTTCTATCATAAAATCATAGAATATCCTGAGTTGGAAGGGACCCACTAGGATCACAGTCTGACTCCTGGCCCTGCACAGGACAGCCCCAAGAATCACACCATGTGCCTGAGAGCTTTGTCCAAATGCTTCTTGAACTCTGCAGGCTTGGTGCTGTGACCACTTCCCTGGGGAGCTGTTCCACTGGCCAGCCACCCTCTGGTGAAGAACTTTTTCCTATAAGCTGTAGGTACAGCTTCAGGGGAACAGTCTGATGGACTAGCTCTTTATTTTAGAAGTCTGTAGAAGACAAGGAGGCACAAAGAGAAACCCAGAAATAACAGTAACAGTATGCATTTAATTATCAGAACCAATGCCGGGTTTTATGTTTTGGACTTGTTTTTTAGAAACAGTAAACAGATAAGATACATTTGTAATTGCTAACACTGGAAGTCAGACTGAAATTGTGGTAATTTTGTTTTTAAGATACTACAGCTCATGCAAATGGAGAAAGCAAATGGTCATTCCTGTTCAGTTTGTCAGATCTGAAATCGGTCAAACAAAACAAAGAAGGCATGGGATGGTCCTATTTGGTGTTCTGTCTGAAGGATGATGTGAAACTTCCAGCTCTTCACTTTCACCACGGAGATAGCAAACTATTGATTAAATGCCTTGAAAAGCATGTTGTGCTGAATGAGTAAGTATCAGACAACTCTTGTTTCTCTGGAATACAGATTATTGGTTTACTTACTAAATTCTATACTGAATTTCAGATTACTACTTCCTGATTATTTTTATCTTCCCTTTTTTATTAGTCAAATCGATTTTTAAGGTAACTGAAATTGTGATTGCACATTTGCATTTGGAATCTAAGATGAAGTTTTAAAACTGTTGGATTGATTTATGATATGCGTTAGAATCTGTTGCTAGCTCTGAATGCCTCGGTGGCTCCCTCTAGTGGGTGCTGAAGCGTCTCGCGGACATTCCGTGTAAAAGTTAAATCCTTCGTGAACTATGTCTGTTAAATGGGACAATTTGGGCTAAACTTTGAGCTCTTCTCCTTTGTGCTAAATATCTACGAGTATTTTCATGAGTGTGTGAGGTAGCTTACAGTACTGTCAACTAAATCAATTTGTATATAAATATTTTCCCCCAGAATTCTGTTCCCCTGTAATTTCTTGCATGGTGAATGTTTCACACTTGATCTTTACTTTGCAAATCAACTTTCTAGTTGTAAACATAGTTAGATCCTATCATGGTGTTAAATACTCGGGGACTGTTCTGTATTTATATCATATTACCTCCGCGTTTTTCACTGGGATAAAAGCCTTTTCTAATCAGCATAGCATAAGTGCAGAATAAAATAAGACGCTCTACTCTCACCTTGTAGGAGTAAGTGTAATTTAAGAAGGCAACAGGGTAAATAAGATTAGATAGACTTAGTGTAACAGGTATTCTGTTTTCAAAAGTGTTTTGCTATTAGCACTTGGAACATAATAGTTTGATGACAGATTCATAGGTGAATAGTGAAATGGCTGTGAGAATCCTTAGGGAGAGCTCAGCTTGTGTTGGTAGCATCACTGAGGTCAGAGTTGCCTTCAACAAGTAGGGAAGGTTATTGCCTAGTAATATGTTTGACTGGAGAGCAAACCAATAGGACATGAGTGTTGTATATTTAATGAATTGATTTGTGAAATGCTTTGACAGTCTCAAGACACTGTATTGGAGTTGGTGGTAAATCAGAAGTTGTCAACTGCTGCAAGAAGGTAGCTTGGTCAGTGTGACCAGTTCATGAAATGGTACTGGCTATAGCATTGTATGTGAGCTTTTTAAGGGGAAAAGTCAAGAAGACCAAACGAGAGCCTATATACTCTTTTAAAAAAGAATATTCTCTCTACAACTGTAGGTCAGAAAATCGTGGATGACAGCTTCATCTTAAGTCCTGAAGGTTTTTTCACCAGGTTCTCATTGAGTTCTACCTGAAACCTTCTTTCATCTAGTTTTCATAATTTCACAACTTCTGCAGGCACAGGGAAATATTGTTGTCCTGCCATTCCCCCACCTCTCTCCCTTTCCCCCCAAGCATATTGTTCCTTTTTCAGCATGTTCCCTGCTCTGTGTACTTATCTGTGGATGTCTTCTGACTAGTTGCTGGTAGGCTGGGCAGGTTTTTGAGGTAACTCATGTAGCAAACACTGGAAAACCACCTGTGTTTGTATGGTGAGTCACTGAAAGCTTTATACCAGATCTGTGTGATCTATTGCCTGTGTACTGCAGCAATGTATTTCAAATTTTCTAATTGCTAGGCTAAGACAGAGAAGGTTCAGGTGATGTTCAAGCTTGCAGAGTGTGCTGAGCTCCTTAGTATTGCCACCTTGAACAATTCTAAGTGTTAATGAACACAACGGGAACTTCAAAGCAAAAAGCAGTGAAAGTTAGGTTTGGATGAAGTTAAGCATTGAACTAAGCAGGAACTTCCAGTTTTAGTTTTCTTATCCAGTTAAGGTCTGCTTCTGTCTCCAAATTCTTTTCTGCGTTCTAGTCATGAATTATGATTATTATTTTTTCTGAGGAAAGGAAAAGGAACAAATATGCAACCCAAGTTGTGGAAATTACACTTAGTCTGTATGTTTCTTGTGTTTCCTAATGGTTATTCATTCTTTAGTACATAATGCTCACAACCTCATTTCAGAAAAGATGTTTACTCAGCTCTCTGGATGCTACAAGTAAATACTTGGCAGCATAATTACTTGTTATCCCAACTTCTAGTTTATAATACATGGGATATTGAGGTCAAGGCAGAAAAGTTTAGCTTATCTCTAAAAATCTTCCTGCCATAGGTATTTTTTTTAATGCTCCTATTACCTCAGAAGTTTTTGCCCTTCTCTTAACATCATCCCATATAAAATGTCACATCATTGCTGAACAGTGTGTGTGAAGCAACTAAACAAGCACAAAATATTTGTAATTTATTGCTTTAAAGGCTGTGCTTCATAGTTTGGTGGCACCAGTCTAATGTTGAGAAACCACTGGTGTATGGATGACACTTTCTAACTCGCAGGATTATGAGTAAGTTTAAGGAAGTGTCTAGCTCACTAGACAATGTAATGTAAAAAGTTTTTGAACATTCCCTATGTAGC
>NW_008663286.1:24274-27041 GCF_000695815.1 Acanthisitta chloris | reverse complement strand
GTGTTTAATTAAAAGGGAGATACAGTACAAAGTTTTCATTTTTTTACTTAAGGAAAACATAAGGCATGACTCAGCCTTTGCCCCAGTACTGCGTTTTAGCAAAAGCCAGTTGAGCTTATTAACCATTGCTGCCTCAGAACTATGACTGTGACATCTGAGTGTCTCAAAATGAGATCTCTTGTGGCATTTCATATCCGTCAGTGTTAGCAGTCTCCTGTCCTGTTGGAATGGGAGACAGATAAGGCTTATTGAAGTTCTTATCTTTGACTTTAATAACATGGTAGATGATGCAGGTACTAATAAGAGGGAAAGTAATTTTTCTTTCAAAGGCTAGAAATAGTGGATTTAAACTTCGGGAGGGAACAGTAGAGAGGTATTTTATAAATATGGGTTAGAGTCAGATGGCACAGTGCTTGGCTTTCCTCTGCCTAGCTACAAAGTCTGGGGCTCAGATGTCAGCCTGCTGTCTGGGCTGTTCTCTCGTCTGTCACCTGTTGAGCAGTAAATTGGAGATTCAGGAGCTGGTTAATGAAGTGATGGGGTGCCTCTGCGAAAGGAGGAGACAAAATGGAATGTTCAAGGGGAGTAGGTCTAAGATGAAAGGAATGGATTCAATACTAAGAGCAGCATGGTTCCACTGTCATTGTTAGTGTTTTCATATGTCCATGCAAGCTTGTGGAGAAACAAATGTTATATTGAACAAGAGTGTACAAGTATAGTGAGATAGGCCAAATAGGGTTTGTGTTCATTTAGCTTTTGGGGTCTACACAGAAATAGATTCGCAGGGCTGTACTGAGATGGTTCTGTTTCACAACGCAATGGCTCTGGTGTTTTTAAGCTCCTATCAGTGTGAATCTTAGCATTATTCTGACAGTATCTGTTCTAATACTGTGGGTTAGAAATTCATTGATGTGCTTTTATGTGTTGGAAAGCACTTTATATTCCATTACGTAATTTTTATAGGGTGCCTTAATGAAAGATTTACTAACTGGTAGAAAGAATTCCTTAACTGTGTATTGTGTCATAGGCTTTTTTCACTTCCTCTCTTACATTGAAGGAGTTCGAGCATATATTGTGTTGAGGCTGACACTGTGTCTCACTACATTTCCTGTATCATGTTTATTTGTTCATTGTCAAAAATGGAAAACTATAGTTGAAGAAAACTTCTGTCATCTACATGTAAATGGAGTTATCTTCTAGAGTAAGTTCTTGAAAAATTTTCAGAGGCTTAATTTTTCAAAGAATGAAAGAGTGCAATTCAGAGCGAACATGGCAAAGACTAATCTTTCGAGAAATGAAAGTCTTGTTTTATCTAGTGTTAGCCTGTGGACTTGTGCCAAGAACTAAGAGTGATCCAGCATCAAATCTGCTATTTTTGCATGAACCTTGAAATGTCAAAAACCAATAAACATTCTAAAAAAATGTTGAGAAAAAAATGGTGTGCCCAGACACCCTTTTTAAATTTTATTGCAGATCTCGACATGACAAACGGATTCTTCTTGTGAACACTCAGAATAAGTCACTGTCTCAGTCTTTTGAAAACCTCTTTGATGAACCTTCATATGGCTTATTACAAGTATGTATATCTTTGAATTTTTTATTCTGAAGACATATATTAAAAGAATCCACCCTACCATGTCACACAGATATTCCCAGAATAACAATTTTATGCCATTGTAGGAAGTGATGATGCCATTTATGGCATTATTATTAATTTTTGCCAGTAATAATGTCATTGTGGAAGTCTTGATTGTATCCTAAAACAAATGCTTACTATAGAAAGTAAACTTAATTTTAAGTTTTTTTCTATGGCCTAGTAATTTCTTAACTTCCCCGTGTACTATATATACACCCCTATATACACTGTGTACCATTTCAAGTTCTCTGTGATTCTATGCATTTGGCTACAGAGGGTTTTAGAAAGGGGAAAAAGGAAGGAGTTACCAAAACATATTAATTATAATTTTCTAAGTTTTCTTTGATGAAATATATTTTACATTGATATTTTCTGACAGTTTTGTAGGGATGCTGGAAATACAGCAGGAGAGAGGACAACATTGCCTAAAAAGATGTTGGAGTTTTTTAATACTAAAAGTGTTTATCATTTGATGGGGTTTATGGACTTGCAGAAGTGAGCAGCAAAACTTTCAGGGACTTCAGTGAGGCTACAGTTTTGACCCACTGATCTGTTTAATTAGAGAAAATTGTCATGAGTGAATCATATTAATTTCTGAATTTAGTTGTTAAATCAAGTTTTGTGTGAGATTCCTAGCAGAGTACGTGATGGTCCAAACAGTGTTTTCTCTATGAGGGTAGGGAAGCTGGGCATGAGGAGGATGCTTTGTGCCATTTATCACTGGAAAGTAAACAGTAGATCTGATCCACTTTTATACACAGGTCAGGCTTACTAAGAACATTGATATCCAATCTTTCCAGTCAGTCAGCAATATTATCTCTGTACTTCAGCTACAATTTTTTAATCATGCAATGACTGTGCTATATTAAACTACTCATACATGAAACTTGAGTAACTTTGAGACCTACAGTACTTTTCCTGATGCTTTGCTTTGAGTACGAGAATTATAAATAGTCTGAGGCTTTTTGTTCTGCTTGTTTTTCTTGTTATAACACAGAAATTTAAGAGAGATCCATACACGGTCACAATGGGAAGATTTTCCAAAGTCACAAACTATATTTTTGACAGTTTCCGTTCAAGTGACCCTGCAAATCAAAGGCGACCGCCATCAGAAATGGCAGAGATTCTCAG
>NW_008663286.1:7073-24250 GCF_000695815.1 Acanthisitta chloris | reverse complement strand
GAATCGGGATTTGAAGTCATTACACGAGTGAGTGTATAAATCAATATGATACAGGTGCCTTGATTGTTTCTATGCATTCCTTTAAAGGAATGGTAGGACTTTGAAACATGGTGAGTTACACTGTTTATGCAGTTGTGGCATATGCTGTATTACCATTTATAACTAGAGTTAAGATCATCATCAGTTACTTCTGAGTATGTCATTTTTATATATAAAAATGTGAGTTTCACTGTGGAAGGAAGAATGACATGGTGACTACTTAGATTCACTACCTTGAAAATTTACCCGTTTTATGTTTAGTGTTTCCTCTGTGGTCAGTTAGAACTAGGTTAAGTAAAATTGGGGAATGTAGGTCAACAACCAACTTTCTTGGCTAATCACTTCTAACATTTCAGTTTCTTTTAAGAGGGCTAAGATTGAAACTAAATATTTAATTGTATGATTAATGTCCAGGATGTATAAATTACAGATTTATGTATGATTTGAACAAAAGCTAGAATGAACTTACTGGATGTCAATCACTGTGGGCTCCTGTTGGTCTCTTACAGATAGGTGGAAAAGGTTTATTTTTAAATGCTTGTGATTACTATTTAAGCAGCTTGCATATTTTTTAAGGATTCAGCTGTTTCAGTTTTTTTTCCTTGAGTTCAAAGTGGTGTTAATATTTCAGCAGTAACTGTATGAATTATGTAATTCTAAAAAGTTGCTGCCTAGCACTTAATCAGTTAATTTATAAATGATAAAAAGTATAGCAAATTCTGCTTATGGAAAATAACACTGACCTGTATGTCTTGATCTAGCAAATCCCTTAGACTTCTAAGGAGTTGGAATACAAATTGATTTGAGGGTTGCCATCATAAAAATATTTTTAGGAAGTGAGGAATTACTGTCTGCTGAATTCTTTTGTGCTTAAATATGTAATTTGGGAACTGAGAGAGACTAACCACAAACTGAAAGTTGTGATGGGTATTAGGAGTTCTGAAAGTACGTACAGTTTTGGTTCTTTTTAAGAGATGGTATACTGGAATTGAGCTTTCAGTCACTGTGCAGTCTGTGTGTGGGTAGCATCTCTGAACCCAAGTAGTTTTTCAGTTTTCTCTTAGATGCACTAGTGTGTATCAGGAATGTGTTTTTGAAGTGAAACTCCTTAATGTCCTTGCTCATATGGACACAGCCTCAGATACTTTGCTAACTGAGGTATGCCCATGTGAAAATGTGGTTGCACTGAATGTAAGAAACTGACCAGCTTAGTACTATTTGTGCAGTTGTTTGAAACCTCTGAAGCAATTTCACTGGGATTCATATATCCTGTTTGTGTGTTTTTCAGATTGATCTAGGAAAACAGCCTGATGTTAGTAGGAGAGAGCCTGTGTCAACTGAAGAATGGGCTAAGAATATGGATTCCGAAGGAAGAATTTTAAACGTTGACTACATAAAGCGATTGATATTCAAAGGGGTAACCTTTTTTCTAAATTCAGCAAGACTTACTGTTTGGTTCTAGCCCCTTTTACTTTGCTTCTCAAACCATGGTTATGCTATTTTCGTTATACTTGTAATGCTGCATGCAGGACTTTGAGCATGACCCTGTCAGTGTTGCCAAAGAGACTTCATAAAGCATTATCTCATGCTACTCAGATACCTCAGCAGACTTGCAGCCATACAAAGTGTTCTACAAGGACAGAGATCTTGCAGCTGGCTGAAGTGAATGCGTTGAAAACATAGAGGCTTAAGTGATAAAGGAGAGAAATCAAAGTGACTTTTAGGAAAAGACCAGTGCTTCAGTGCTAGGAGATCAGGTTTATTCTTTTCTTTTAAAAGATTTTTTTCTTGTCCTTCTGCAGTGAAAACTGCCTTATTTTTTTTTTGGCCCAGCACAGCAGTATGTCTGCATTTGACCCTTATCAGAGCAGCCCTAAACACTTTTGCTGATCTGTTTAGTTGAACTGAGGGGTTTTGCAGTATTAATGTGAATTTATGGTGATGAACATTTTGACAGCTTTAGTTATGTCCTGTAGCTATTCTACCAAATGTTACTTTAATATTTCTATTTTTGGTGGGAATCCAGCTGCCTTAATGCATTCATTGTGTGCCTGTTGATGCATGTTTGCAAACATACAGTCTGTTTGAGCAGAAGTAGGGAATGATAACATTGATATTACAAATTTTTAAAAGACCTATACTTAATATGTACATTTTTTGCTTCTTAACGTCTGTGGTGCCTGTAGGGGTTTTTTTAGCAGTAAAGCAAAAATAGAGGAAGAAAATTATTTTGTAAAGGTTCTTAGCTATGTATGAATCTAGTGCTAGTCCAGTTTTCTGCTTAATCATATTCTTTCTCCCATTTTCTCCAAGTGTGATAACTAGTTAGCACATGAGATTTAGCTACAACATAAAAACAAACTGACTTACAAAAATTCTTCCTTTAAAAAGTGTTCTGTTGCTATAAGAATGTTTCCTCACAGTATGGAAATAGTTTTCTTTGTTTGTTTTTAATGTTTGATATCCATTTTTCCCTAGGGTCTCTGCCATACTTTGAGAAAAGAAGTATGGAAATTTCTTTTGGGGTATTTTCCTTGGACTAGCACTAAAGAAGAGAGAGCAAATCTACAGAAAAGGAGAACGTGAGTACAGTGGGTTTTTGGGGTTTTTTTTTGTTACAGCTTTTCGATATATTTTGTATCTTAAGATATAGAGTTATGTAGAAAGCTTTTTTTAAATGTTGAAGGACAACTGGTAAAAATCGTTGAATGCAAGGAGCATGGGAGACTTTCTTAAAAATTATCATTAATACTGAAATAAAAGTATTGCATAAACAGGGTGTTGTTATTCCATTCATAGGGTGTTGTTATTCCATTCATGTCAAGGAACACATGGAATGAATGAATGCTTAAATGAAAAAAGAAAAATGTAATAATTGAGCATGTTTTGTTTTCAAAATTTTCTTGTTTCTCAGGGATGAATATTTTAGGATGAAACTGCAGTGGAAATCTGTCAGTGAGGAACAGGAAAAACGAAATTCAAGATTAAGAGATTACCGGAGTCTTATAGGTAAATCTAGATTTAGAAACACACCTAACTCTACAAATTCACACACTTTACAATTCAATATGAAGGTGAGAACAATGTACCCTTTTGAGAAACTTGTATGAAGAGGCACTAAAAACTTAACACATTGCTGTTTTCAGAGGTGTCTAGACTGTTATATACTTAATACTAAAGCTTTCTTAGCTAGTGGAATTCAGAGCTTTGCACATTAGTGTACAAAATGGCTGGATTTTTTAAATTCCTTAATAACAAAAGGATCTTTAGTTTGTGTTATGTCACAATGTATTTTTAATGAGAATGTTGTTAAAGTAATGTGGAAATGTGTGTTTATATTGTGGAATTTCTTACAGGGATTTGTGTATGTGAATTCTGACTTGTGGCGTTTTATACCTATTTTTAAAAATTTCCTCAAACTGTGGTGACTATTTGCAGTTTGTATCCTCAGTTCTCTTTGGTAGTGAGATTTGGACACCAATGTTTAGGATTACTAACCAGTTATTTTGGGAGACAGGACAAGATTTTGTGTTATTTTGAGTCAGATTAAATTTATTTCAGACAGTTGTTCAACAGGCAAGCTGAAAGGGTCTGCTCTTGGTAGATTAATAAACTACATTTTTAGAGAGTGTTAACAGAAAAAAATAATTCAGAGTTCAAAAAAGGTTGAAGGTTTGTTTCTGTTCAAGTGATTCTTTTCCTTTTGAAGTATTTGAAATGTAAATCCTCTTTTTATCAAAGTGCATTCAAGATTTGGGTGATTTCAATACATCAGTCTTGAATTTCATGTTATTAAAGAGTATGCTGTGTACTCATATTTGAGGCATCAAAACTGCCTGATGAAAGTGGCAGTTTCATCTTGCTGTGAGTTACAGAAACAGTTTTTATAAACATACTTTCATGAACTATCACAGTGTCTTTGAGCTGGTCATGTGGTAACTTTCCAACCATCGCACAAGTATTCGTAAATGGCAGTGTATGGCTAACTCACAGAAAATTGTTCTTAACCTCCATAAGTATAAAACATTTTCACTGAATTATAATCAGGAATTTTTCCATAAAATGTATTAACAGAAAAAGGCACAAAGCTTTAAAATATATTTATAAGCAAATCATTTTATTGCCGACAGGAAGGATTTTCTTTCTTTTAAAATATTCTTTATTTTGAAATGACATTCAGTTATACAGTTGTCTCAAACACTTCAAAGCTTTGCAGCAGTGTTTGAGGAAGAAAGCAGCAGCTTAGAAAGCATTCTGAATTCATTTGATACTGGCTTTGTAGAACAGGTTTTGAAAATGTTTTTAAATCTGGACTGTTTTTGTAGAAAAAGATGTTAACAGGACAGATCGAACAAATAAATTCTATGAAGGTGAAGATAATCCAGGATTGATTTTACTTCACGATATTTTGATGACCTATTGCATGTATGACTTTGACTTAGGTAAGTTGTGTCTCTCTGAATGTAAAAGCCTTTTTGGTTTCTGACATGCAGCTTTGCTTGTGTTAAGGCCTGTTAATACAGTTGAACTTGTACGGATTTCAATGCTTTTTGTAACTGTCATGATTTGTATTTAATAATGGAGGTAACTGTTCACTTTTGCTTCCTCTCTTCTATTTGATGCTTATCACAGGCATATGAATTCATTAGCTGAGGTGGGATTGGGAATAAAGTGGCACTTTGTCTTCACCATAGACCTACTGTTGTGTGTTTTTTGCAGGGTTTTTTCAATAGAAGCGAAGCAGGTTTGCATTTCAGAGTTTTAAATGGGCTTGGGTCTTTGGAGCTTCAGTATTATATCCATTTTTAAGACTGATACATCAATAAAAATGATAAACCAGCTGCTACTGCTGTAATTAAAGCTCAGTATGCTGAACCAGCTGTTTGTAAACCTGATGTTCTGGTGAATATTTTAAAAGCTGGTTCTTGAGGAATGCACTTAGCAATCTGTCAAATATTACACTTTAGTGTACGCATCTGTTGCAGAGGGAAGGGCACATAACATCTTGCTTTAATCACAGTGTTAATGAGCTGTCTAAGTTTTGGCTTCTTGTAAATAGTCTTGGGAGGAAGGGAGAGAAAATGATACTTCTATCTTGTTTCCCCCTCACCCCTGGCATGACATTTGGCTGTTGTATACTTGGGGGTTTTTTTGCTATTCTGTCTCAGAAAAGTTTTGGGTCTCTAAAAGCCCACTTTGTGCCAGCTTTGGAAGACAAAATGTAGGAATAAATCTTTAATTGCTAGTAAACTTGCTGCACAGCTGTAGTTCTTGTCAGTTTTTGTTCTTTCTGAAAGTCTGTAGAAAGTCTTGACCTTTGGCTTGAAAAAGAAAGGGAAAACTAAAGCTGATTGAGGCAGTTTAAACATGTAGCTCCATTCCATGTGTCTTTTCACATTTCAACCTGCGTTAATGCACAGTGACATAAGTGAAATTAAAGCATGTTCACCACCCACTCTATTAAAAACATTTTTTAGATGGCTTAAATGTACACAGTGGATAAGTCTGTTTTATAAATAGGCAAGAATAATGGAAATTTGACATAGTAACTGCCTAAGTCTTCTAAGCTACTCAAGCATTGGTGCAATGCTGGTTTCAGTCCTTTGACAGCAGCTGTAGAGAGCTCTGAATAATGTCACAAACTGTCAGGTAGGGAAGGGGACAGAACAGCTGTTAATACAATATTTTTCTGAATTAATTCCTTAAGTCTGTATTAATGGAACTGCTTTTATTATTTAAGAGACTTTTAAACTGTTTTGAGTAGAATTTTTTCTGTATTTATTTTTAGTTGGCCATAGTATTAAATGTGTGGGGAGTAAAATGTGTTTTTTTTCTTTTGATCTTTTAATTATTTATGTTTGCTGTTGCTTGTCCTATTTTTCTTCTCACACCTGCTCCATATTTTCACAGTCATTGACGGTAATCCTCTTTTCAGTTATTCAGTTATAATTATATCATTAAGAAATGGAATCAGCCAACTGAGAAATGTCATGTTGAAACAGCCACTGATGACAGGCATACACATTAATTGTGTTCTCTTACTTAGGGAGGTCAGCAGCAATAGGGCAGTAGATAAGCTGACTTGAGCATCAGTGGTAAAGTAATTGGAAGAGTCAGGAGAAAGGGGAAAAATGACTTGTAAAAGTCATTGTCCTCTACTTTTCTTAATTGGACTATTAATTACAAACAAGAAAGCTGGAAGAAGCATTAAAAAAACCTACAAAATTTTGAAAATATTTTTATACAACTAAAATTTTATAGCTGTTTATAAAAAATTATATACTTTCATGGACATTTCCTTCTCCAGTTAACTGAAAACTTTTCGTACATGGCATGCAAGTGCTTTTTAGGGGGTATGAATTTGATTCACCACTTCTAGGCACACAAACCTAAAAGCATTTCCTTGAATCAGGTCTAGATGTGTGTTTCTTTCATGCTTCCTTAAAGCAATCCTTTGTTATTAATTCCCTTCCTCACTTTGGTAGGTAGTATTCTTTGTTGGCTGCTTGGTTACATAGGTGGTCTTTAGACCTGGATGTATTTAAAGTGTCATCCAAGCAGAACAGTCCCTACTTCCCTAAATAAAGGAGTCCTTAAAGCATATTCAGTGGCAGAGAAAAAGAAGTGTAAAGTGTGAAATTTTCATCATAAAAGCTGTTGCACCGTATGTTTTTCTAGAATTGAAACTCAACATGTCTTTAAATCTATTTCAGAAGAAAATCTTCAGTTGGGGGTGGGTGGAGGAAGTGGGAAGACATGAAAAATTTTTAAACATCTGGGAAAAAGCAACCAGTTACAGATGGAAAGGAGACTATATGCAAGTCTGTATTTGTGATGGTGCAAAGTACATATTTAGTCTTAAAAATATCAATATATGCTCCTGAGCTCTAAATGGGAACTTATTTGCTAAAAATCTGTTCTGGTGTGAGCTCAGGCTGTACTGCTTGAACAATGTGTTTGCTTTATGTTCTCTTTAGGTTGGCAGAAATGACTGATATATCTTGTTTGATCTGCTGGATGTTGGTTGTTATTAATGCAAAATTGTCTCTACTGGTGGTTGGAGAATTATAGTGTCTGTACAGATATAGAATGCTAACATTGGTTTCGCTCAGTCATTGATTGCTCTTGAAAAATTACTGCTTAACTGCTGAGTTTAACTAAATTCCTATTTGCTTTCTCCCCCTGCCCCCCCCGTTTTCCTCCATCAAGGTTATGTGCAGGGGATGAGCGACCTGCTGTCACCTCTCTTGTATGTTATGGAGAATGAAGTAGATGCCTTTTGGTGCTTTGTGTCATACATGGATCAAATGGTAAAACAAGGCTTTTTTAGCCTATATAAACAGATAAGCTACAGATAGCATTTGGGGTTAATTTTATTGTATAAATATCATTGTGGGTTTGGGTTTTTTTTTTAAAGCAATAATTTTGTGTTTGAAGTCAGTATGCTTTTCCTGATTGTCACAGGTTATGGTGTGTTTGTAGTTCTGTTGCTGTGCTAAGCAGATAAATTTGGCTCCTTAAAAATTCCAAAGTAACTCAAGAGTCATCACAGATAAGTTTGTATTTATCAGGAGCCCTCAAGCAGGATTTTGTTTAGGATAGTGGTTCTCTATCATACCCACCATTTGGCATTTGTTATATGCAATTTAGACTCCGCAAATTGAAGCTGTTGCAAATTTTGCATGTGGCAAAACAATGTGACTTGTATGAGAGTGAAAATAAAAGTTGTCTTTTTTGTTTGAGTGCAGTTATGCTGCTTGGAATCAGCATAGGTTGATTTAAACTATCATTTATTGCATACACAAGTAATAGCAAAGAAATACAGTTCACTGCTTCAGTTAAACTTCTCAGTAAAAGGCAGATGTTTCCTTAGAAGTGCAGTTAAACATCCATATGTTAAATACCTAAAGGATGAGAACCACTGTTGAAATTAAAAAAACTTTTTTAAAAATAGCTGTAAATCTCAAAATAATCACTGAGTTAATAAAAATGGCACTGCTAATATTTTATTCCATACAGCATCAGAATTTTGAAGAACAGATGCTGGGTATGAAGACACAACTAATTCAACTGAGTACTTTGCTTCGTTTACTAGACAGTGGATTTTGCAGTTATTTAGGTAGGTGTAATATTCAGGCACAATAACTGAAACAATGTGGTTCATTCTGTGTGCACTGATATCCTTACTCTAGTGTAAACATAATTCCAGTAGTAATATTATATGACCATAGGACCTGTAAATGAATAATGCCTGAAAGATGTCAGTAATTCCTCCATGCCTGCTGAAAAATCCAGAGTCATCTGTTATCGGTTTTAAAAATATGCCATCCTCCAGAAATGTCTTTGCTTCTGACAAGGGGATACCATATTAAAAACGAATGAATGTGTACCTGTAAAGTGTGGGATTTGTTTTGTTCGTTGGTTTCATTTTTTTCAGGTGTTGTCTTAACCAAATTTGATGTTTATGAAATGTAATGTTCTTACTCTTAGAATCTCAAGACTCAGGCTACCTTTATTTTTGCTTCCGGTGGCTTCTTATCAGATTTAAAAGGGAATTTAGCTTTCAAGATATTCTTCGACTCTGGGAGGTAAGAAGATATTTTATCACACAAATTCCAGTGGTTTTTTGACTTTAGAATGAAAAGCATGGATCATTATGCAAAGTGATTAATACTCTGATGGATTAAAAACCCCTAAAAATTAGTGCAATGAGCTGTAGACAAATGAGCATATCTTATGTCTTTTTAGCTTAAAGAACACTTGGGAAATTAATGAAAAAATACTTATAAGAGTTGGTGAGGATAAATTGGCTTTTTCAAAAAGGTTTGGACAGGAGCCTTGAGATGAGAAAATAGTAAGCAGAGAGTATCAGTTAACTTTTAGTGGAAAATACTCATGCTAGAAGAAAGAACATTTGTGTGTGTGTCTGATAAATTCCTTGATATTGGTAGTACTTTACAGATGAAGTTGAATGAAGAACTGGCAGGGTAGTTTTTGCATCGGCCAAAACCATGAGGAGGGTGATGTCAGAAGATCCAGTTAATCTTGAGTGATAAGGCCTCATGATGCCAAATAACGTTATGTAAACATCAAAATGTTGAAGTTCTGATAATTACAGGTTAATGGGATCTTTTTTGCTTTAGATAATCTCAGGATCAGATGGAGTAATTAAAATCAATTAGTATGTTTTTGAACACTCTTTAATTCTTTGTTCCAAGGAAACTGAGAAATGTCAGGAGTACAGGTTTATTGCCTAAGATGCATTTAACATGAGCACAGTATCTACTGAAAACTCTCAAACAAGAGAATAAATGTTCAGATGAACGGAAGGAATATTTTGCAGGACATAAGAACAGACGTGCTTGGGAACAGAAGGGTAATGAAAAGAACAGGACTGAGATGCATAAAGTCTGTACTATAATGAAAAATAATGTTGTTTCTGGTGTGGTGAAATATAATGTTTGATACTTTTAGTCACTTTTTCCACTAATGAAAAAGGAGCTACATAAAGAGGAGGACCAGTACTTAAAACTGTCTAAAGTAAATATTTTTTTAGCTTTTTATCATCAGTTGGTGGAATATACTGTCATAGAGTATTGAGGTGGCATTTTAACCAGAGGACGAGAAGTTTATGAATAACATTCATAAATAAGGAAAATAACATGCGCTAAACCAACAGAATTTTGTTATTCCAAGGTATAAATGATAATGATGCAGGGGGGAAATGCACTCAGCTCTGTCTCCCCAGTATTCTGTAATCATGGGGTTTTTTTAAAGACTAATTTTTCTTTTTAAGTTGGTGACAACAGCACTTTTATTTATTGTTTATAGTCCCAGACTAGGATGTTTTTATCACCTCTGCTTTAATGTGTGCAAATGTGTGCATACAGAAAAGAAGCACTATATTTCTCTCTCAGGTGTTTTTTGCCTGTCTTACGAAGATGATGGAAACCTGTTGATATATGATAGTTTTGTAGGTTCCTTCTAGCACATACATTATTATGTTTGCTACAAGTATGCAATTTTTTTGCTAGGAGATATGGAATGGGAAAGGGTAATGCCTTGTTTGCCTTTCTAAAGCAACCTAATTAAGACATTATGTTGATGTTTTATGTGAAAGCTAGTGTCACCTTTATCACAGTTGAAGTCCTGCTTACAGTGGGTTGTTTTTCCCTGTGCATAGCTGTGCAGCTTCACTGGGGTCAATAAAGTGTATATGTGGGATTTACAAAGGCAAGCTGTAGGCACAGGAGGCTGTTTCCCCATTGTAATCAGTAGAGAGAAATTAACTGTTTTTTGGGTATTTCTGTCTGAGCAAAATTCATGTGCTGTTTTCTTATAGCACATGAACTGAGAGAAACCATTTGAAGGTGATGTTACCTTGTGATATACTTGCTTACAAGGGTGGAATATAAAGAAGGAAAGAGGTACCATCTAAGATTCCAGTCCCAGGTTCCAGGACTTCTGGTGCCTTTTCTGCCTAATCTGTTAATTTCAGGGTGTTCTTGTGGATCTCCGTGTCTGTCCTCTGACACCTATGAATCGCTTAAGTTAGCATCAGGCACTTCTTCCCCTGTTCCCGTTGGCTTCAATACTTCCAGTGTTTTATCTCAAAATAAAAGGGATGAAAAAGATTCTTTACTAGACTGTTTATTAGACATTCACCTTGGAGATAGGAGGTACCCGTCCTCATCAGCTGGAGTAGAGGCTAAATCCAAGCCCTCCCAGTTCCTGAGCAAGAGCCATAATCAGATTGTGGTAGAAAATGCAGGTGGTTGTATCAGTGCTCTGTGATACAGGTGCACACAATAGCAAGGTTGCATTCCACCTTGTGTGCATAAACTGAGGCACATGATGTGGTGCAGTTATTTGCAGTGTTACATGCAATGCCCTAATACAGAAATACGTATGTGAGTTATACTGCTCTGTCTGTGGGTGGGTTTACTTTCAGCACGTTTGAGCAATGTCTCTCAAACTCAGCCCAGATAGACAACATACTGAGCCACTGCTTAGGTGTCCCAAAACTGAGAGCAGTTCATTCCCTCCTTGACACTGGAGGGACAGGCAATATCACCTGATAATTGCAGCCAGCTTGTAGTCTTTCCCTTGTGCAGTGGTCTACTTTGTTTTTGTGATGGTCAGGAAGGCTGCATGGAAAAAGAAGAATCCCAGGGGAAAAATTCTGTAACAAAATGACACAGCTTGCTTACATCTACTGCCACTGTTCTTCTAGTACATTCACATAGTGTGAAGCCAGAATGACTTGGTGATAAGTTACTTTACTTACATGCTAGTATTGTTTACAAATATTCGTGGATGCTGAGGTAGCACTAGAATCAGTAAGTCCTTACTTGTGTAGCTTTATCAGAAAAAAAAAAGTTAATACTCTTAAGTGGTGTATGTTTATATTTATAAGTTAAATGCTGTTTTTCTTTCACCCATTCAGCACGTTGTGATGCTGCTGTTATGTATTTATGTACATAACCTTAGGTGCATGCTCTGCTCTAGACATGGAAAGGCTTATCAAAAATGGTAGCAAAAAGCATGGATTTTTTTTTTTGCAGCTGGCATTAGCAACTGGCGGCAGCTGCTAACTTGCCACAGAGGAGAGAATGTTGGTGTACATCCTCATTTGTGGTATTAGCTTTTTCCCCCCCCTCTTGAAGCCAAATCTGGCTTCCACTGAAATTACAGCTTGAGGCAAATACTTCTTAGAGTAGATGCTCCAGTAGGATAGCATTAAATTGTAGGTACGAAAATTAAATATTCTGGTAATGGCTATAAAACAGTTACTATTACTGTTTCACTTCAATTTCCCCTATATCCTGCATTGTCACATTTCCATCATCTGTGTTCTGGTTTAGATTTAATGCCAAGAGGCAGCCTGTTTGATATGCTTCATTAGTGATTGTTGTTGATGATTAATGGAATGCATACCATGAGAATTCAAGTGCACTGGAAATGTGCAGGCAGTAGTTTGCTCTCTTTATGTCAAATTGGATGTTGAACCAGATCAGTGTACAGCTGTCAATATTTTCTTTTGAACTAGGAGTAAAATTCAGTGTGTAGTTTTGCTATAACACAACAGTGTGTAGACACTGTGCTTGTTAGACTATAGGCATTTTTGTTCAATTGTTGCTGTTTATCAGCCTATTTGCATTCCAGTCTTTTAGCTGAAATGAGGGAATGCTTTAAGAGAATCTTCGATGTCTGAAAAAGATGCAAAAATTTAATTCTGTACGGAATGAAGTGACTCTTAAGCATTCAAGATTAATTGCACCTTATTTTGTGTGAACTTGGTTTGGATATCTTTTGGATTTATGCAATTCTGTTTCCAGGCTGCATGTATTAGTGATAAAAGTTCAAGTGTAAGTAAGCTCTTGCTCAGCTTTAAGGCTGTGTTTTATCAATAATGATGAAAAAAGATTTCTACTAATGAAATAAGACTTAATCTCGAGTCTGCTTTCTTATCTACATTTTTGAGAGTAAATCCATTGTCTTAAATCCCTTTATCTGTTTGTCAGGGCAATTGGTGCAAACAGTTTTTTGTTTCTATCTGGTTTTGATACCGAAACTGTTCTCTAGCTTTTTGCCTAACACACAAATTCTCCTCAGACACATTTTAAAAAAGATTTTCCTGAACATGCTAAAATAGGATATTTGTACTGAGGCTGTGCATGTAAGTCCCAGTGAACTCAAGAATGATTATCTGTGTCCTCTTTGGGACCAAAAGGCAATGTGTCTGCAGTCAGAGAGTAACACTCACCCACCCCCAATACCTGCATGTACATGATTTTGGGTTCTCCAAGTGGGATTGGGAACAATTTTAGCACCTTATTTATAACCATTAGAGTCTTTTGAAGGGATTGCTGAGCGACACATTTTTGCCAATTCACACCTAATGCAGACACACAATGACACACAAATAATTTGTTAGCTTTAATTACTTCTGTTTCAAAGGAGCTGAGGCAGGACCACAAGCTCAGGCAGCTTAATAGCATTATAGTGGACAACGTGGTAGACACAGAGTCTTAAAGAACCAAATGAGCATTTGGTGACTCAGACTTGCAGTTGCCAGTAATGGGCCAAAAGAAAATTTCCAATTAATTGCACAAGTACTTGGTTGCCTTCAAAGATAGCTTATTGTTAGCTAAGCTGCTCGATTTAAGAACTTACTTATTTTCCAGGAACTGCTTTTCTTTTAAGAGGAAAATCATAAGCATTTCAAAAGTGTTTTTTATATTTTAATAGGTCATGTGGACGGAATTGCCTTGTCAGAATTTTCATCTTCTCCTTTGTTGTGCTATCTTAGAATCTGAAAAACAGCAAATCATGGAGAAGCACTATGACTTTAACGAAATACTAAAGGTACTAGATTCTTATGCATTATTTAAATATTAATTAATTCGGAGTTAATGCAATATGTTTGTGGTTGATGCTGGGGGAGGGAAAGCTGCATACTATCTTCTGAAGGGTTAAATGTCAACTGAAAGACTATCTTCCGTGCTTTCAAAATGGTTTATTGGATGTCTGTGTTTAGTGATAAGATCATTAACAGATGGAAAAGGGTTCTCCCATTCACCCTACTGATTAATATGTTTAATCTTAACTTTTGCATTTTCTTCTATCATCTAATTTGTTATCTCTGGAAATGTGAGCTGGGGGAGTATGTAGGAGGGCTAAATAGTTTGTCACATTTAGAAGTGCAGACCTTGGATGCTGGTGAGAGCCAGCTGTTGCATACTGTGTCTTTGAGTAGCCATTTCTCAAAGCAAGTAGATGTCTAGCATTGCATACCTTAAGGGGCAGGTTTATAATGTGATACTTATTAGCAGTGCAGTATTAGTGTATTTTGCAATAAAGCATATTAACCATTTATCTCACTATGCTTTGTGAATGTATTTTTAGCATATCAATGAACTGTCTATGAAAATTGATGTGGAATATATACTGTGCAAAGCAGAAGCAATTTCTATGCAGATGATGAATTGCAAGGTAAAGATTTTTTGAATATATCTACTGGGAGTGTTTATGGACAGTGAAAGTTTGTGGTTAGCTGTAAGTGTTCCCATATGACTTGTGAAATAACTAAATGGCTGGGTACAGTAAAGGATGTTCTGTAGCTATACAGCACCTATATTCTAAAGGTCTGTATTTTACAGAATAAAACTGTTCACTGGTGGAAAGGTGGATTGTGTTTTTGGGTCATGATTTCTCAGCTCTCACTAGATAATCTCACTGCAAGAAATTTGATGTTTGGTGTGCTGAACATTGAAATGTAATGAAATGTGCATTTCACTGAGACCATATCAGACTTACTGGGCAGAAACTAATGGGTCACTCAATAAAACTTACTTCAATAACATGAAGTGTAATTGTAATAGTTGATTAGACTTTTATTTTGGTATTATTAATCAGGAATTGATTTCTGAGCCTGTTCCTTTGCTGCCTTTTTGAAAGGCAGCTACAGAAAATGGCAAGTGCAATGGAAATAATGCTGAGGGATGCTTTCAGTACAGCTAAATTCAGATGAACGATTACTTCCTGGGGGTGTGGGATGACCAGAGGGGGACCTTGCTGTTAACCTTTGTCATTTAATGACAGTGATTTTTAATATTTCCCCTGCCTCCTCCTTTCTAGGAATTGCCTCAAGCAGTTAGTGAGATTCTGGGGATAGAAAGCAGTTCTGTAACACCGGATTCAGACACTGGAGAGGATGAAAGTGGAGCTGAGTTGAGTTGTCCGACGTCATTATATCAGAGTATGTCAACACCTGTAATTGCTGCCAATGGAACAAGAGACAGCACTCAACAGATGCCTGAGATACAGAGCCTGACACCTGCGTAACTGCAGTTGGTTAAACTGAAGAAAGACTTTTACTGAGCACGTTTTTTTCAAGCACTTGAGAGATGGGTATTTAAATTTGGTGTTGATTAAGCTTTAAGATTGTAAAGAAAATCTGTACTGTAATGCTCTTGCATTAAAGCTTTACAACATGACTCAACTATTTTTGTAGTTTCTTCTACCAAAATAGCCTTTTGTTTTCAATAACATTCCTTAATATTTTTGTAGCCAAGTGCATTTTCTTTTTGCTGGTAAACTGGAAATGGATGGTGATTAAGAATGAGTATGAAAATTCTGCATTTGCTGAGCTTTCGCACTATTGATCTAAGGCAGTGTGAGCTCTTTGATCTGAGCAGATTCACAGCATGCCAGCTGAAGCTGCTGTACAAAATTTTCAAGCTCAAGAGATGCTGATATACTAAAGGAGGATTGCTTTGTAAATGAATGGGTTTTCCCTATCTCAAATGTTTACAAAAATACTTCTAAGTATTTGTTGCTGGTTGAATGTAGATTTGAAGTGGACATTCATACTTACAGTTTAATGTCCAGATACTGAATTTTGTGTAATTGGGAGTGGATGAACAGTATATTTTTACATTAACATATCTTCACTTTATATATACATATATATATTTACACACATAAACACACTATATACAAAAATGTTTGTGAATACTAAAAAGGATAGTCGTATTTTCAATATTTGAATAAACTTGACTGTTCATTCATATGAATCAGTTTGACCAAATTAATGCACAGCTCCAACCTGGGCTCTTTTTCAAAACTTTTCTAACCGAAGGTAACTTTCATGTGAATACATTCAGTCCTACACTTGAGGTAATTTTGCCATTGATTTCTTGAAAACTTTACTAATGTTTATCTTTGTAAGTAGTTAATTGATCAGTTAATATATTAGCACTGTTTTTATGGCAATGTTATTTGGAGAATTAATAACCAGGTTACAAAGAACCCCAACAAACCACAAACCAAAAGAGTGATCACAGTGAACATTAATGCTATTTTATTTTTTTTTGTATCTGCAAAAGGCCATGCTGATGTCCTTTGACGTTATGTGGAATTTAACACAACTGACTAAGTGTATTCATTATTTGGTAACTACTGTACATATATAAAATAAAAATCAAAGCTGATTCAGTGTTTTTAATTAAATCATATTTAGAGAAGAAAAACCTCTAGTTGTCTGGTTGTTGATACAAGAGCATGAGATAGCGGGGAGAGCTAGCAATGGTTAGTCCATGGATGTTATATATTTTGGGAGTAAATGAAGGGCAGTGGGAGCACTCATTTGTTATTACAGAATGGAACATGCCTTTCCTCTCGGTGGCCGATGTGTGGGATATGGCAGAGTTTTCTTCTGGAGCAGTTTTTTTACAAATGTTATTTGTGCCATCTGAAACAAATAGAAGTAATACAAAAAGGCTTTAGTAGAGAAATCAACTTGTTACAATAATTTGGGACCTGATTAAACTTCTCTGACCAGCTGTGAGCAAACACCAGACAGCTGAATCATTACAGATTTTGGTTTTAATATCGTCAGAGTGTTATCTCTCATCAGTTAATAAGAAGAGCCTTATGCAGTGAAAGCCAAGTATTCACAGCTTGGTGTATCTATAACTTTTCATTTCCTGTCCAGGAAATTACTGTGAAGCATCATGCCTTTGTTCACTGTTGGGCATTGTATTTCTTGGCAGTCAGTTTTATGTGACATAGAGTACAGAAAGACATTAGAACTTACATATTCAACACTTTGGTTCAATATATTAAGCAAGTTAGTTCTGGTATTTTTGGAACACCTAGTTCACTTTGAAGTATACCTGCAAAATGCTTTAATCTAAACTTATGGTAAATGAAACTTTGGAAGGGGGAGGGAAATATCTACAACAGAAATGCAATGGACAAGCCTGTCACTTAATTATGTGTGGTTCTTTATTATTCAGGATATTCAGCCACAAAAAATTATATGCAAAATACTAAGATCTTGAAGGAAATCATAATTGACTGAACATGAATATTCAAATGTTTAGGAAAAGCACATTTAAGTGGAATCCTGTCATTTCTTAGAATTACAGCTATGTCTGCAAAGAAAAACTGCCAGCCCTTGAAGTTTGCCTTTCCTTTTCGGCTATAATTGTTAATCTTTTCCCTTTGTATTAAAGCATTTGGATGTCAAGGATGAGAAAGTTGCTCCTGAATTAACAGTGAGAAGCAGCTGTGGAAGGCTCAGAGTAGGTAGGCTTGCTCTGCTTCCCAGCAATAAGATCAATGCCCCTTGC
>NW_008663286.1:0-7050 GCF_000695815.1 Acanthisitta chloris | reverse complement strand
CAGACAGCTTTGCAAAGAGTTGTGATCAAGAGGAACCTCATCCTCCACCAAACTATTCCTGCTTGTTAGGGTTGGATTTAGTTGAAGTGGAGACTACAAACACTCTGAGAGGCCTTAATCAGGATCATGATGACTGAAATGCCATGGATTGCAGGTTCAGGATTTGTAGATTTCTTTTGCATGTGAATTGTTTAGATTGCTTAGAACTAATAGATATGAACTAACTCTGAATACAGTATTAGTTCCAGTTGTCAGGCTCTAAAAGAGGCAAGACTTGTTTAGTTCCCACAAACCTGTTTTTGTTTTTTTAATGTTTGACTTGAAGATAATTATTTTTTGGGGTCAAGTGTTTAAAACTTCATCCTTTTCAGTCTTAGCAGTGTTCCAATGTTATCTGTTCCAAGGTAAAAATTGAATTTATTTAGTTCTCTCTTTAAGACAGATTTTTTTTTTTCTTATTCTGCCTGCTTGGGCAATTTTATTTATTTTTAAATTCCATTCTTGAGGTTTTTTCCTTCTGTTTGAGGGCAAGACGATAGCATAGAAAAAGGAGAATCAGTGGGAATTTTGTGGAAGTTTGGACTAATGTTAATGTTTATAGAATGGTTTTGACACTGGGAGGTTAAAAACCATGAAAAGATGGTCCTAAGTTGCCCACACTAATCACTTAAGGCTTCAGTTACATTGAGTAGTGCCTGTCCTGTTCACCTACAGTGACTGCATTTGCACACAGTGAATGTTAGAGCCAGTGGCCTTCAGACCCACATTGGGTGTGGAGTTTTGTATTGGTTGTTGCAGGTAGTCTTCCTAAGGAATCTCAGACTGTGTATGTTATAGCAGGTCCTGATTGCTTTAAGAATCTGATGTAGAAATACTGTGATGTTGATTGTATCAGCAATGTTTTTGTTTTGACCTGTAGTTTAATTAAAATTAAGGTGTTAGTGTTCAACAAATCCCAGTTTTGTTGCTGGCAAGATTTTTTTCTTAAAACCTTTGTATTTTTCTCGTGGGCAATTTTAAGATGCTGATGGTGCTTCTTAAATTATTCTCTCTAGTTTTGCCTCACATATTACTCAACAAAATTGTTTGGCCCCAGTCAGCCAAAGCAGTGAGGAATCAGATTGCTCATTACTTTCAAACACGTTCTTGAGCATTGAACTAAAGCTCCATTGCTGAAACTTTTCAAAGCCATAAAAGGTATTTTTCTAGCTTCCACTTTTTGAGATAGTGTTTTAGTTCAAAATAAGTGAGGCACTTTTTCCTCACTTTTCTAAATAGTTTTCTGTTACAAGACATTTGCCTTGAAAAAAAGATTCTATGGTAAATGATTTGGCATTTGGAGTTTGGATCGTGGACTAGTTTCGGTAATGCTCTAGCATGATTCATTCATCCTAGTGTGATGCAAATGAAGTATTACCAAGTATGGGATTGAATTTCTGCAGGTAAAATATTTTCCTTAAACCATTCTTTGTTGGACAACAGAAATTACAATGCTGAAGATGTTAGTGAAATTTTAAAAACTGCATCTGCAAATTGGTTCATGTTACAAATAGGATTGGAGAAAAGTAAGTGGGCTACATGCAGGACTAATCATTTATTACAAATTATTTTCCTAAGAAACATTAACTATTCATCAGAGTCAGTTTTAGTTGATATTCTTGCATTGATAAGACTGAAATTTGGTCTATGGGCTGTAGAAAAGTGGCTGGTAACAATAATTTTGCCTGTGGCTGGTTAAATATCCGAAAGTATATATTTTCAAGTCTGTTGACTGTTTTCTGAACATTTTTAGTTAGTGGCTGGTGCCAGGCCTGTGTGAAAGAATCATGGCAGAGAGGTCAGCTCTTGTCCTTATGAGAGAAGTTTCATGGGCTGCTCTGTGGTGGCTGGGAATAAAGCAGGAAATCCTAACCTTTGGTTCTGTATGTGCAATTATGTCCCTATGTCCAGCTCAGTAGCTGATGTGACTATATATGAGCATTGATAAGGTGATGAGACACAGATACATAACTGAGCACTTAACAGACATTTCATATATATGTGACACTATATTTGATTTGAAGATGCTTTCAGATGCTTTTTTTATGGTGTTAAAAGATGAGTTGTTCTCCATGTTTAGTGGGACTTGAAAATGTGTTATTCAATTAAGTGATGTTATTGCAGTGCAGGCCTTGTATAAATTAAGCTTGAATTTAATTTTTCATTCGAGTGAGTATTTTATTCTTAAGCATTTTTTTGAGAATGTGTGCTATTTTTTCATGTTGACTCGCAATATCTTTGGCACAAATTGAATTTTCTGATGAATCGCAAACAAAAAATATATTGTAGTATGTCACTTTTTGCCTCATCCAAGATGAATTTCACAACTGAATCAAATATTATATTTCAACCTATCCATGTAATTCAAATAAATGAAGTTATTTAGATGGGTTTTGTTTTGAAATAATTCAATTATAGTATATATTTTGATTTTACAGGCTTATGCATGCCTTACCTTAACATTAGTTCTTAGACTGTTTCTACAGATGTATCTTGTTATTAACAAACTAACTATGGAGCACCATTATGTGTAGGTTAAACTCTTGCCTGGGCTGTAGCAGTTCAGCAAAAGGCAGTCACTTGTTTCCTTCAGTGTGTTGTATGTAGTTGACCCCGGCCAGCAGCCAAGCACCCACCCAGCCCCTCACCCACTGCCCTCTTCTGTGGGATGGGGAGAAAACAGAAGGGAGGCAGGAAGGCTCATGGGTTGAGGCAATGACAGTTTATCGGGGAAGGCTGCTGGCTGCTCCCACAAGCAAAGCACAGAGAGGATTTCATCTACTACTGCCCATCAGCAGGCAGTGTCCAGACACTTCCTGTAAAGCCAGGCCTCATCACAGATTCCTCGGAAAGATAAACACCATGACTGTGACTGTCCCTGCTTCCTCCTCCTCTCCCTGGCACGTGGTATGGAGTATCTCTTTGATCAGTTTGGGTCAGCTGTCCTGGCTGTCTGCTTTAACCTTGTGCCCACCTTTGAGGGAAGCAGCAAGAGAGGCTGTGCAGGCTCTGTTCAGCAACAGCTGAAACCCTGCTGTGTTATCAGCTTAGGCACAAACCCATATGGGCTACTGTGAGGAAAATGAACTGCATCCCAGCCTGACCCAGTCTCGTGTGATGATGGCCACTCTTGATCGTGTCTGCGATTGTTAGGAAAACATCCTTCCTATTGAAGAGGACACTTCTTGAGTGCCCATCTAGACCTGATGTAAAAAATAGTTGTATTAAATATAATCAACTTCTATTCAGATGTTCAGTTTTGCTTGCCATAACTCAAGGAGATGGAACATCAGAAACTTTTCCAAAACAGTCTTGGTGCATGAATTGGTCCAGATAAGCTTTAGGTTACATGGGTGCATACCACTTTTGGGCATTGGTCTTGGAGAGCTTCCACACACTCATCTGGTTTTACTGTTTAAGTAACTGATGCAGGAGACTGAGAATGACTTTCAAGTACAGATCTTTGGTGTTGTGGACTCAATAATTCCTCAAGCAACAAAACAGTACAACTACTGTGACCAAAAGTGGCAATCCTGGTTCTTCATATTCTACCCTGTGCCCCTGCATATTTCACACTGTTAGGATTAATTTGTGCAGTGTATGGTGAACAACATAAAGGAGCTGATAAATCTCAGACTGAAATTATTTTAGCCAGATCAATCATTCTTTTTCACCGTGAGGTGAATAACTGGGTATATACATACAGCAAATTTGTTAAAATCCCAGTTTTGCAATATTGGAAGGCACCTTTAAAAGTTTGTCAATAATGGACTAGCTACAGTATCACCTGCTGGAAGGCATGTCGGTATTCTGCCAGATGCCTGTCTAATTTGTTTGGAGAATACCTTTGTAGATTCTGCACTCTATTATGCAACCACTTTTCAGGTGTTTGTGAACTTCCAGGGCAGATGGGAGTGATTTCATATATCTGGAGATTTTCTGTAACTTCTGGCTCCCTTCATGTGAGCTCTGCCTTCCCTTGTGATTGTGCTGTCTATAAGTAGCTCCCTCCCTGCCAGCATCTACTTAAATTTTGTACCTGTATAAGCATCTCTGAAGTATACATCTTTGGGAATTTATGGCTGGTCTCTATATGCCCACGTAAGACTGTTCTTAAGTACTATAGGAGTGAGGGTAGGTATTTGATGCTCTCCCATTCTCTTTCCATTTAAAGTGAACCCACCCTGTTGTACAATCTATTAATTTCATCTGTACTTGGTCTCCTTATCTGTCTTGTGAGAATGTTATGAGAGATCATGCCAAATGCCTTACTACCATCAAGATGAATGATATGTATTGTTTTGCCTTGGTCCACAAGACTGTTATTAGAGGAAATGAGATTTGCTTGACTCAATTTGTTCTCAGCAAATCTGTCTTGACTGTTTAATCATCTGTTATCTTCTGGGTCTTTACAAATAATTTCAGTACTTCTGTTTTCTCAAACAAATGAAATTAGCCTGGTCCATAATTCTTCAGCCTGCCTTTTTCCCCATTATCTTCTTGAAAAGTGACATAATTTTTGCCTTTTCCTAGTATTTTGTCACTTGTCCATCCCCCAAGTTCTTAAAATAGTTACTGATGGCAGGGATTTAATGAACCTGTTCTGTAAGTGTAGTTTCTGTGCGAAGTCATTTGCCATGAGACTTATCCCAAGTATTCTCTGACCCTGTTTCATCTTGTTAGGAGTAAAGAGCTTGCCTCTCTGCCCTTGCTATTGCTTATGATAGACACCTGGCCACAGCTGATTCTTTAGCAAAGAATGATGTAAAGAAAGGTGCATAAAATATGTAAATTGCTCTTGAGAATTGTGCAATTTTTTAAGCTTAAAAAATGCATAGTTTAGAATTTTGGGCGAGAGTGACTCTGTTGTCTAATGAGAAGAGAAGAAAATAAAAAATCCCCCAGAACTAAAGAGGATCTTGCAGTTTCTGAATTCTGATTTTAGGCAATAAGATGCTTTTTAGTAATAAAAGTAAGCTTATATATTTCTTACTGTCAACATTAAGTCTATTTCCCAAGGGGAAATAACATTGCTGTGTGGCACCCTGAGATAAGTTTTAAAACAGATATTTTTGAATAGCTGCTTCAATGAACTTCTAATTCTTTGGTCAGCAGTTTTAGCTGTTCTCTTTTGTTACATATACAGCACTGTAAACTATAGAAACATGAGCTCTAAACAAAATCTGTAGTTCAGCAGTGTTCCTAGAGCCATATACCAACTCTTGTACAGCAGCTAGAATAAGAAGAAATAAACACTTTCAGTCCATAAATGTCCTTTGATCTAGCATTGATGTGGGAAAGTCAACCTGAAAACTAGAAGTTGCAAAAGAAGAACCTCTTTCCAGGGAGAAGCAATCTCTCTGATACACATGGGCAGGCAGCATGTGTTGTGAAGCACTTCAGTGTTCCCTGCCTGTTATATAGCAGCTGCTGACACAATGTACCTTTGTTTGTTTTGCATCCATGAGTCATCCTGAAGAGGTTATGAGAGACACAAAACCTTTGGTGTGCTCTGGTTACTGCACTGAGCTGTGATAGTAGCGAGGCTACTGAGTAGTAGGGTCATTTATTTGCATGATGTTGCAGCTGCAGAGCCAGCATCTAATAGCAGATAAAATCATGCTCTGCTGTGCCAGTAGGTGAAAAGTCAGCTCAGTAGTGCTTGGTTTCACCACTTTATTCAGAGTGCTAAACAATCTCACTCTCAAAAATGGTTCAACTGCATAAATAGTGTCAATGTATCTCCAGCATAGCAGATAGGAATATCAAAGTCCTGAGATGCCAACTAGCTTTCCTATCATCAAAAGTAATGAAAAAGCAGCACAGGGAATATCTCTTGATAACTTAGGATATGAGACTGAGCTAATAATACATGGAGACATGCTTTTCTCTGAGTGGGAAAATGAAATAAAACTTTGTGGGCTAGTGGAACAAAAATGACTAATCTGTGTTAAAGGAGAATCTTACAGCAGCCAGTTTAGACTGGAAACTTTTGCTGGGTTTTGTTCATTGTGATAAAAGGTAAGATTCCACAATACTCCAAAGGAGCTATAAAACAGCATTCTGTTGTGCTTCTGTGTTGGTCTTGCAGAAAAGCAAAACAAATTCCCTGGTGATGCTGATACATAAATGCTAGTTCTAAGGTGCTGAGTCTTACAAGGGCAAAGGCTTTGAGGTACTGAAGGGAGGCAGTCTCAGCTGAGTCAGATGTGACATGAAGCTTTGTACTACCAGTGATAACTTCTGCTACTTGCCTTGTGCAGCTCCTTGCTCAGTTTCCCACCTTCAATCTGATTTCAACTTTTTCTTCTCAGTCTGTTTGATCTGTGTGTACACCAAGATGAGGCCACATGAAGCCAACCATTGCGTTCAGCTAGGTTGCCCCAGTTTGGGGAGACTCCAGGGCGAACCACTGATGGTTCTTTTCAAGGGAAAGTGGTAGTTTCCCCTGCCTGATGCATTGGAACAGAGAAAACCATATATGCATTTGAAGGAAACTGGCATAGTGCTCCCAATCCAGATGTGCTGTTCAGTGCTACACGCTGCAAGGTAACCTATTTATTCAAAGGAAGTCAGGGAGAAGTTTTGGAAAACTGAAGAACCGAGGAGTAAGTGGGAGAGCAAGTGACAGCAGCAGGTCACAAAACAAGTGTTTTGACCTCAGGATGTTAGAGGAGTTCAAAATCCTAAATTTCACAAGTAGAGCTGAGGGACTGAGTACCTTTAACAACTGCAGTAAAGTTACTGTTTCAGCAGTTGTCTTCTGCTCAATTGACATTTCTGAGCCAGTCTGAAATTGAGTAGTAAACAAATTCTTAACAGCCTTTTTCCCAAGTATTTCAGAGACAAGTGAAGTTGCCATGCGTATATAAAAGTGTAAGAGACCTTGAGGATTGCTGCGGGATTGTTTTACCTCGGCGAGCTGTGCTGGGCCCCGTGCCTGCTGCCCCAGCCCGGGGTGTGCTCCCCGCTGGCCGCGGGGCACAGGGGCGAGGGGCACAGGGGAGAGGG
>NW_008663285.1:63854-64141 GCF_000695815.1 Acanthisitta chloris | reverse complement strand
TCCCTCCTCCCTTCCCCCTGTTCCCGCACACATCTGCTTCCCGCGGCGAGCATTGGTTCAGACCTCTAGGCAACGGCAAGGTCTTGGGTTTGGTTTTCCTGGGCTCGGATTTCCCCAGTTTAGTGCTCTTGGAGCCTGGCAACCTGAGGTGAAGACGGGTCAATGATGGAAAGGAATCACAGACTTTGACACACAGAGGCTGTGAATCTCTGACGAGAGCCGAGTACTGAGGGCACTGCTGCTGGTTTGTGAGGGTGCAGATCTAACCTCTGTGAGGGTGAGCCCTG
>NW_008663285.1:45102-63824 GCF_000695815.1 Acanthisitta chloris | reverse complement strand
TTTCAGAGTGGCTGTGGAAAGCTCGTGTTCAGCCTGTTTTGCACAGGGCTCTGAGTGGGCTGGTTCCTTTGCCAGGCCGCACCTGCAGCTGCAGAAGAAGGCCCCACGGTCAGCCCTGCACCTGGCTTATCAAACCCTCAACACTGTTTTTCTGCATGCCTCCCTCCCTGGCTCTGCAGAACACACAGAGCTGCCACAATTCTCAGGGGCAGCCTCAGAGTCTCAGAGCCCCAGACCCTCTGCTATCACTTTTCTTCATGGTACTCATGTGTAAACTGAGGATAGGAAAGAGCTGAGAAACCCAGGGAAAGCTCCTTTTGGAGGAGACCCACAGTGAGATGGAAGATGGAGCAATCCAGCTGCCCTGCCACTTGCATACTCTACTGGCTGGTAGAAATTACGTCTAGAAATGAGAGAATGGAGTTCAATGGGTAAGTTTTTTCCTGTTGGCTTTTTGTGTGAATCATATTAGAAGCTTCAGCCACAGATACTCATGTATTCATGTAATTTTAACCTTAAACAGAAATATACTTTACTTTTCCAGTAATACCTATAAGAGGCTTGGGCCACTGGGAAGGCATTTTAGCCGTAACAAACCAGTAATTATCCACAGCTATCCCCAAAATATGGCTGATGTAGAAAGTCTGCTTGGCTGCATCTAGGCAAAGTATGAGTTTGTGGAAAGGCTTGCAACTTGCTTTGTTTCAAAATAGCCTGGTGTCCAGAGAATTGAGCATGTGGTTTATTGATCTGGTTATATACGAGCCAGGAAGCCTCCCAGTCCTGTGTTCCTACATGACCCAACTGCTGTGAAGCTCTGGATGAGCTAGGCAGGTCAGATAAGCAAGAGAACCACAGGTTTTGCTGAACGTTCTTAAATAATTGTCTTGTTTCTGATAGGGCTTCAAGACAAAGTATTAGAACATATGATACTTGGCTTGAAATATGATTCAAATATATTCTCTATTGCTCATTGAGAAGGTTGATGTACTACATTGGAAATTCATATATTTGAAACTTCCAGACATGACATTTTTCATGCACTTTATAAGACCTCATGGTTAGAGGGAATTTTGGTGAAATTTGGAATATAGTGATTTCAGCATATATGATTTCGAATATGGTGAAAAGGATTTTCATTGCATTCAAAATCAGCCCAGCATTCCTTGCAGTCTGTGGAATTTACCTCTACTTATACCTTCTTCAGCTGAGGAAATGCTGATATCCCGTTGGATAGGAGGTATGTGGTCATTGGAAATTTCCCACCTTCAGAATCCAAAACCTGCAACTTAGCCTGAGAATTCAACGCATTATTTTCTAGATAATGGGGATGAGATTAAAGACCCAGTTTGTTCATGGGTTGCTACTTTTTTTTTTTTTTTTCAAATGAGAAGTTCACCTAAAAATAAAGAAGACCCCGAGATTCTGCCCCAGGTTGTTAGTGCTTGAAAAGGATGACCTCACCTGTGAAAACCAGGCTCTGCTTTTCCCATACTGTGGTGCTTGCATCCTTTGCCTGGGGAAAAGTCTCAGCCCTCATTGTCCATGGATGGAGATGCCCACACAGGGCAGGGGAGAGACCTGTGGAGCAGGATGCATCTGGTCTCTTGTAGAATGTCCATAATCCTGGGGCTCCCAGCTTGTTTGAACAGACACCTTGAGAGGTCCTACTCCTTTTGCCATTGTGATATATATGAGACAGTTTTCTATGGGTATTGAAGAATGACATGGTGTGAGTCATGTTGCACATTTTGATGACAAGAAAGGTGGATATGTTGGGAAAAGACAGGCCATGGTGCATAAATGGAGAGAACAGGGTAAGCTTAACATGTTAACACATGGAATACATAATCCTGTGAACAGAGATTCCCAAATAATCTGTTAAGTGTGTCCTACAGGTGGGTATAAATGAGCATATCCCAGGAGCAGGGTGTTTGGCTGAGCCCCTATCTGCTAATGTGGTTAGCAGCTTGCAGGATGGGGATCTGCATGGCACAGATAAGGGAAGCATGCATGGAGGAGCACAAACAAGTTGGGAAGTTGTTACTTCTAAGAAGTTACCAGCAGTTTGGTTACCCTCTTCTCCATCTGACCTGGCCAGAGTTCATAGAATCAACCAGGTTGGAAGAGACCTCAAAGATCATTGAGTCCAACCCTACCATCATTATTAGACCATGGCACTGTGGGTGAGTTGCATCACTTTGGGCAGCAACATGCGTTGCTCTGTCCCTGCAGTCTGACCTTGTCCTTCCTGCCTTTGTGCCCTGTGCATCGGAGGTGTTTGCTGTCACAACACATCCCACAGCACCAGGTTCGGTTGCCCTAAGGAAGTGGAGAGGGAAAGCAGGAGCAAACAGACACATACCCATGTATCCTCTGCCTTTTTTCTGTGACGCTCCTTGGTCTGTGATCAACAGTAAGCATTGCCATGAGACTAAGAGAGGCTGTTAGACTACATATATCTCTGCAGCACCACTAGTCCTGCCTTCTCACCACTTTTATTGACAGCACTGGGCTCCTAAGCCATTTGCCCTTGTCTTATCCTCTACCACACTGGGGATGCTGTGAAAGAGGGGATGTTTCGCCCTGCCGGTACTTTCAAAGATGAGGGCTCCTGGCAGCCTCCCCTTCCTGGCAGCCCAGTGCAGGAGCAGAGCTGTGGCTGCTAGAGCCCATCATGGTTCTGTGGGACCTCATTAGCACTTATTATTTTGGTTGTGTTCACTTGTGATTAGTTATGGTGAGACTGTCGGCAGAAGTCACAGGCTTACTTAAGCAGAAATTAGCCATAAACATGAAAAAATAAATTATAGGAATGCCTAGGGGAACGTGCTCTGCAAACATAATGTTGAGTCAGCTAGGCAAGTTCTCAGCCAAAGAGGAGCAGTGTTGTGCCCACGGGGAAACCAGCATTTCTCTCATCTCATTAGCAAGGATATCAAAAGGTGGGATGAGTCCAGACAAGCGAGGGCAGTGGGGCGTTCTCCGGCAGGTGTCCCAGCAGAGGGGACAGCCAGGGCTGCAGTCTCTGCTGGCTCCAACACAAATCCCAGCACCTGCCTCTGCAGCCTCTAATGTTTGTAAAGCAGGACACATTTTGGTTTCACCCACAGGGTGTCATGCTGACAAACCTCTTCCAAAAGCTGGGCTGGGGGGAAACAGATTCAGTTTGGCTCCAAGCCTTGTGCCTCAGTGGCTCAGGGATGAAGGAAGTGTCATAAGGCCCAGAGTCACTGCTGCCACGGAGCATGGCCCTAGTGTGGGCTGATGTTGGCCCTTCAGCAGGCATGTCAGAACTGGCTGAAAGGGAGAAAGGATGGGGAGACCAGGCAATGGGAAAGGCCAACAGGCGTTCTGAGAAAAGGTAACAAGGAGGCAAGGGTGCACTTGCAGCAGGCAGGAGGTGAGCAGGGTGGGGAGAGGAGACCAGTGAGAAGGTGCAGGACAGAGCTGGAGTTGGGGTTAGCCACCTGTTATGGCAAAGGTTTGTGCAGCAGGCTGAGTCCTGGTCTCCAGACTCCCTGGACGTGGCAGGTTGAGGGAATCCTGTCATTTCAGGGAGAGTTTTCCTCCCCTACTAATGGAGGGGATGGAAACCCATGCAGCCAGCTCTGAGCTGGCTGGCAGCTGCAGAGGGAGTGGGTACCTCTGTGTGGTGGGACAACAGTGCTTTCCCATTCCTCCTGTGCACCTGTGGGCACAGCAATGGGGCTTCCTCTTGCCTTGGTTTTCCTGCTTGTGAAATTAGGTGCTGCCATTCCTTCCTTTGCAAAGCGCCTCAGGATGCAATGTGGAGAGAGCTACGGAGATCTGTGTGCTGCTGGTGTCTGTGCCATGCACAGCAGGAGGGTCCCAGGTCTGAGTGGGGTTTGTATTGCCTGGTGGGGGGATGTGTGCTTCGAACGTTCCCAGAATTTATGGCAAGCAGTGCTTGCCTTTGGGGGATGGAGTGTTTAAGAGCAATCTCACCCACACTGGTGATGGAGGAACCTGTGTCATGGGGAGACCTGCAGTCATTGTCATGTCTCTTAGCAGCCTGGTCCTACCTGCACAACTGCACAGCTCAGGGTGCCTGCTCAGGGCTGTCTCTGTCAGCAAAGGTGGCAGTTAGTGGTCAGGGAATGCATCACTACTTCCCTTGCCCTCTCCCAGGATGGGATTGAGCACAGACTGTACCCCACAACTGAGCTAGTCTGAAGGTGAACTCTGGTTTTCAACCTAAGCCATCACACTAGTGCAATCTCTCACGTGGAAGCTGCCATGGTGAGATAAATGTGGTCTGTGCCAGTAGCAAGATTTAAAAACACCGTGAATTATTGCCTGGTGGGAAACTCTGAATCCTGAGTGTAACTTCTGGTACCTTCTGGGCTGGAAAATAGAAATTGCAGGTTTTTTCTTCCTCCTAGAGAATGATTTTCACACATTGCTGGATAAAGTTTTCATTTAGGTTGACTTTCTTCTTGTTTTACCTTAATGTCACAGGTCATTTCCCATCTACAGCTTTGCAAAGAACCCTCAATGTTCCTGTGAAACACTTCAGTGTGGATAAATCAAGTTTTTAGGTCAGCTCTGCTTGCATAGGCTTATCTCAATCCCCTTTTCATATCTGGATAACCTCTATTGCACCTTTTCCTCAGCTGTGCTGGGTCATGCCAGTCCTCTGTGACAGGATGGGCAGTGCACTGTCCTTCACGAGCAGGGCTGGAGGCAATGCAGTACCTCTGTTGTGCACCCAGCACATGCTGGTCACCTTGCAGTCTTTCAGGACTTCAGACACAGCCCCTAAAAGGCAGCAGATGAAGCCTGTCCACTCTGATGTCAATGACAGATCATGCAAGAGAAGAGTCAGCCTGTACTTCTTTGGGTATGCATTCAACCCACTCCACTAGCCCAAAGGGTAGGTGAAATCCAGGGCTTTGGAAATGGCATGCTTGGTTGCTGCATGTTGTCCTTGGCTGCCTGTGAACAAGCATCATGTGCTCCAGCTGCCACCCCAGCCCTCTGCCCTCAGGGCCCCTTTGCCCAGCTGGAATCTCTGGGACAGGGCTGGGCTGGCTCAGAGCTCTCCAGCCCAGGAAATGTCCCCCAGTGCTCACCCTGAGCTGCTCTTCCCCTCTGCCCAGACGCTCAGATCAGCTGCCCCCAGTGTCAACTGAAGTAGTAAGTAACACCTCTGAAGCATATGGAGATGTTTTCCCCTACTGCCCCCAGTGCTGGCCTCAGTGGTTTATCCTCAGGATCCTACCAGGCACAGGGTTGATTCCCTTTATGCATGTCTCCAGCATCATTTGTCCCTGGGGCAATTCAGTGTGCTCTGATGCGATCTGATTCACTGGCTTCTGGCACCCGAGAGGATGTTTTAGAGACAATGTCACAAACGACCTCTATCAGTATGGAGGTATACAAACCTATGCTTCCTCACCCTGCAGTGGTGAGGGCTTTTGTCAGCTCCTGGGTTTCCCACTGGAGAGGCTGAGGCATGTTCCTCTGGGGTGCCCTGACCTCAGCAAGCAGATCAGAGAATGTGCTGGATGTGTCCCACCTTCCGTCCCTCATCCATTCTGGTTTGAGTACATGGAAAGGTCAATAGGAATCTGGCAGGCACATTAAGAGACAAAGCAAAAGACAAAACAGTAATAGCATCAAATATAAAAGTTCTGAGCTGAACTATCTTGAGAAAAATGGTGTGATTGGAGCACCTGCTGCTCACATTGGTCACAGGAAGCCCTGGAAAAACGCATCAGGTGGATATAAAAAATGTTGCTAGGGCAAAGATACCTCTAGTGAGCACCCAGACACTACAAACACTCGAGCAGTACCTCTCCTTGCTGACAGACCTCTGTCCCATGAACTGTGTTTGCACTCTCAGCATATGGCACATGGAGGGATCTGCGCGAGCCCAGAACAAACGTCTCCTCTCTATCCACCTCTGCCTTTTGCTCTACATGCCTGATGGTGTCGGTGAGTCTCAAGCTTGGCCACAGAAGAAGGTTTCATGTAGTGCTGGAGATGGAAACAATTCATTCTGCACATATGTAGGGGGACTTTAAGGGATGCTGCTATCTCACGGACGTGTTGGAGCCCCAGAGCAGCGGGAGCATGTGGCAGCCAGTCTGCGTCACGCTGTGAGGTCTGCAAGGGAGAGGTCCCTCCCTGCCAAGGTCGAGGACCTGGAGTCACTCCGACTGTTGTCGTTGATATTCGCACACTTTGGGCCTGTACTCTGCCTGCCTGTGGCTGCTTTCTCATCTTGCTTTCCATTTGGGGCCACAGTTCAAGGTCTTGAGGGGTGCATGTTGTAAGGGAGTAGGGGAGAAAGTTCTTCTGCCCTGATGCACCTCCCTTCCCGACGTCCCACCACCCACACATGAGCTGGGTGGTAATTTGGTGGGGGGAGCTGGTGGGAGGGGAGGGACAGGAGGAGGAGAGAGGTTTGTCTCTGCCTTAACTCTTGCTGTATCCCTTTGGCACTCAGTGGATTTCTTGCCTGGAGTCCTGTGGGATGGGAAAGGACAGGACAGGATAGACCGTGAAGGGCTTGCTAGAGGAAGACCTGTGCTGGCTTCAGGTGAGTTGGGCGTTTACTTGTTGAGCAGATCTGGCTGGATGTGCATGTCACACTGGGAGTGTTGGTGTCTCTGGTTTTCCTGCAGCCAGCAGCTGCATGCCAGCTACTGGCTGTGCTCTGGAGAGTGAGCCAGCATATCTGCAAGGTGAAAATCTTCCCAATGTTAGCAAAGGAAGAGAGAGCTGGAAAAATGAGGAGCAAATAATCAATTTTGATCAACCCAGGGCAGAGGTTTTTCTTTCAATGGTTCCTATAGAAAAGGACAGGCAGAGATGCTGCTGGGAAGCTAAGAGTAAAGAGTTGCCTGAAGGATGGGTAATTGGTACTGAAGGTTGTGGCAGGAGAAAGAGAATGAAAAGTACTCAGATAGCAGAAAGATTGAGAAGAGAGATGAGAGTGAGCTAGACAGGGACAGAGATGAAGGGCAGAGAAGACTAGATGATAATAGGTACAGGAGCAAAAGTGTTAGGAGCAAAGTAGGCTGTAGGCATTTCAGCTACTGCAAACACAAGTCAGTGACTCCCTCTCCTGTGCTGGCCTGCAGAGGTGCTGGCTCCTGTGCATTGACTTGGGGGCTGCAGCTGTAAAAGATATGCCTCAGAGTGCATTCCTTGTTCTTCTTGCCACCAAGGCATCATCAAATTTTTCTACTGTGTTGGGTTGAGGAAGGGAGACCACACAGTGTCTGCACGTGCTAAACTCTGGGAATCTGTGGGCGTATCTGTGAACAAACACAGGCAGAACACATGGGGGTTTCATAATACCTGATCTGTGTCTTCTTAAATCAACAGTGCTTTTAAAGTAATCACTACTAATCAGGGCTTTCATCCAATGCCATTGGAAATGCCATTGCCCTAGTTTTGCCTCTTTGACAGCTGCTGATACGAGAGGCTGAACCTTGGACCTGACCTTTGCATCTCTGCAACAGCCTAACTTTGCTGGATTACTGGGTGCAGATGTGATCCTTGCAGAGAGCAGGCTAAAAATGTCTGCGCCCTATCTCTACTTTACTGTGCTTCTGGGCAGGGCTATAGGAAAGCTTTGGTGCTCCAGGCTGGAGTGCAGGTACTTGCCTCTCAGCAGGCGCAGGTGAGATGCAGTCCCATTGCACTGCAATGTGGCATTACAGCAGGTGCTGCTGGGAAGTGCTGACAGCACTGCTGGAGTCACAGGCTCCATACGCCTCTGCCTGTGCCGATTTTACCTGATGTGACTTGTCCTGAGCACCAACTGGAGATGGCTGAGCCTGCCCAGGGTCTGCCATGTAGATCCCCAGCCTGCAGCTGATGGGGACACAGGGTGCTGGGCTCTCGTGGAGGGCTGAACACAGAGCTGCCTGTGGGGGTGACCAGGGCGGGCAGCCCCTGCAACACTGCTTGATGCTGGCTGCACACACACCTGTGAGAGGCACCTGACTCTGCTACATCAGCTGTTGGCTCCCCTTAGCTTCTGTGCTGGGAAGCACAAGGCAATGTCATGCCTTAGCCTTGCCTGCCTTCTGGAAGAGTTTTGCTTGAGTGCTCTTCCCCCATGCTCCCTGTTTGTCATCTCAGACAGCAAGTGTCCCCAGGCTGTGCTTTTGGGAGGTCAGGCAGAGTGTGCCTGCCTGGGGAAGTTTAGCTACAAGTGCCTAGAAGTCTTTCGTGTGGGCCCACATGCGCCTGCAGAGGGTAGCGGCTTTGCCACCTACTCTTGCCTACTCCCTTGGCCTCCAGTCTCAGGCTGCACTGGGACAGCAGCAGCCAGCCAAGCTGCAGGGCTGTGGGCTGGCAGCCTCTATCTCTACTCCTGACCTGCCCAGCAATGCCTGGTGGCATGCCTTGCTTTGAGAAATTGTTGCCCTGGCGAGGTGGCAGCCCTGTAGCCACCATGTCCTGTGCTGCAGGCTCTGTTCTGTCCCTGTAGGGCACCTCTGGGCTGCACCACAGGTTGCTGTCCCACTGTGCCCTGCTGAGCCTGTTTGCAGAGCAAGAGCTGGAGCAGCATGGGTTTCACCCTCTGTGCCATTCACCTGCTCTGCTCATGCAGCTAGTGACAGGACCCATCCTGTCACCATGCTTCAGCCATGCACAAGGACCTCAATGCTAGCCTGATGCAGCCATGGGACTTTGACCGGACACCTCCAGCCACTGGTTAGGTGGTTCCAAAGCTTCCACTGGGACCAGGCTGGCTCTGTGTCTGTAGGAGACCTGTCAATATGGTGCTCTGTAAGAAGGATGGAAGCTTTGGCTGGGCCTCCTGCAGTGTTGCTGCGGATAAAACCAGACCATGGGGTGAGTGGAGGTCTTGAGAGTATCTGGTTTGATGTGAAGTCAGAGGCTCCTGTATGGACTTCATCAGTCTTGATATTTTCTAGGCTGAAGAAAGAAACTACCTCTGTGTCTCTGTAGTCTAGAGCAGGGATGGTGAGCCATGGACACCAACAGAGACTGATCTGACCCTTAGAAAAACAGCCTACACTGCTTTTAGCAAGAGATTTGCTACTGATCCTCAGGGAAGTGCAGTCACTATTAGATACTTAGGAGGCTCTCCTTGCAGCAGAGGACAGGGTAGGAGTCATTTGGTACCCTCCTGAGCTGGGGGTGTGTGCACTGAAGGATGATGCTTTATGATCTTTGCAGCTTGTACCACAGATGTACATGTGATTAGTAAACTCACAGTTGCTTCTTATCTCACTCTTTCTGGTGTCAGTAATCAGTGAACTCACTGACAGAAGTGTTGCTCTTAGTTCATGTTAGAGAAAGTATAGGCAGGATCTGATCCTTGCAGCAGCCTCCTGTGCCTCATGAACCTTGCTGAACAGATGCTTTGAGAATACCCTGCAGCCCACAGAACCTGGAAGTTAAGATGTAAAGAAGCAAACTAGCTTTCAAAAGCTTGAAATGAAAGGCATTTTAATTTCAACTTCTGTCCTGGAGTTGATCAATTTTTCTCTGGCGACATCTTTCCTTGCTTTCCTCCTTTTTGCAGCTGGCGTGAGCCATTCCCCAGCAGTATGTGGGTTTGGAAGCAGCCATCCCTGATCATGTAGCTGCTCTTAGATTGGCTGGAATGCACTTCTACTGCTAATATTTTACTGTCCATCCTGCAGAGATGACCTATTCCAGTAGCAGCCCCCACACAGTAATTTGACCAGGTTTGCTGACCTATTCCAGTAGCAGCCCCCACACGGTAATTTAACCAGGTTTGTTCCTTAAGCTGTACCTTGGCACTGTTGTTCCTCCCTGAGCCCTGGTTTTCTGTTTCTGCTCCCACAGCCACCCCCGCCTCCTGCCATCAGAATGCAGTGCAGGATTTCAGCTGCCGACTAACTGCTGCCTCTGATTGTGCAACCGGAGAATTTCTGCATCCTCCTGCTCCTCCATTTGTAATGCAGCCCAGCCTGCCTGCTTTCCGATTCCTCCCTCCCCACCCGAAATTGCAGTTTGTGTGCTTAGCTCCTGCTTGTTTTAAAATTAAACCAAGAAATCTGAATGCAGTGCAGCTGCCTGCATTGTCACCTGCGATTCTGCAGCTCAGGCAGCACCTGTGAGTGTCCCACGGAGCTTTATCACTGTGCTTCCCCCAAGAAGTGTTATCAGCTGATTTTTAAAGACATCTCTGTCTGCTGTTCTCTCTGTTTCGCTGTTCTCTCTTAGGATTGTCCTCCCCTCATTTGCCTTAAGATAAACCAGCAGAATAGGTCAAACAGAGGGTGTTAACTTCCCAGCAGTAGGAGCTCCTGTCTGACAGCAGTCGGGAAGAGTTTGTGGGAAGAAAAGCTTTAGGAGAAAAGCTATTGGCTTCCTCCTCTGGTGCCAAAACTCCATGTGGCTTGTCTCTCGCTCTTTGTCTCACCCAAGCAGCTTTGAATAAGCTCTTTTTTACCCCGAGAGAAGCTCAGGGTACCATCATGGTTTGCTTTCAAATGGCAGTTTCATTCTCCTCTTTCCATGATTCCTGCCTCCCCGCTTTAGTGTTTTCAAATAAACCTAAAACATGCTATTCTCCTGCATATCTGCATTGTGTGTTTAGCACAACAGACCCAACTGGTGCATGTCCACAGCCCTTCAGGGGTGTCCTTCATAGAATCATAGAATCATAGAATTTAAGGGTTGGAATGGACCTTACAGATCATCTAGTCCCAACCCCCCCTGCCATGGGTCCTTGATTTCCTTGCCTTTTGTGACCATGCTTGAAGGATCCCATGGTGGTAGCTGTGAACAAAACACAGCACAAAATTTGCGACCAAGGAGAGACTGAGTTACCTCATTGAAATGCTGAAGAAGGGAACTTGTTGGTTTGTGTTTATGGCTACTTGCATGCTGCCTGCCCTCTTTCAGGGCCTGGGGAAATCCAAGTGTATTCTTATTTTCTCAGCAATAAATCTTGTGGGGAAAAATGTGGCTATCTCCGTGCACCAAGCCCAGCCCCCAGACCTGTACCATCTCATATGGAACTGCCTGTTGCATTGGCACAGAGGGAGGCTGCTGCTCTCTCTGGGAAGATGACAGACTGCAGGTCATTTCTGTGAAGGGTACTCCAGGCCTGGCAAAAAGCACCTCCTCAAAGTGCTCAGGGCTGAAAATACAGCAGAGCACATCCAGAGCAGACTGGCTAGGTCAGAGGGAGCTGAGGAGGGAAGGTGGTGGTGGTGGCTGAGTGGATCCAGGAGAGGAATAGACTGTGGATTGCATCAGATGGCATCTTAACAGTTGGAAAAGCTTTATGGCAGAAGGCAGAAGAGGCTAGGAATGAAGGAGCTGTAGGATTTTTCTCCAAACTTTAGTGAAGCACCAGCAGAAAAAGAGCAGTGAGGGGCATAGCCTTTACTCCAAACTCATGAGGGGCATCCAAAGGAAAATATCTGCCTAGGCAGGGAGGATGTAACACAGTGGGCGGCTGTGGCTGCTGTGGGAGAACTAAATTGTTCCTAGCTGGAAACAAGAAGTTATTTGAGTCCCCATCTGGTCCAAGAACATACAGGGTAGGGGCACAGTTGGATTAGATGTTCAGGAAAAGAGCCAGGAGGTGTATGAATAGGCTTTCTCATAGAAAGAGCAGACAAAGTAGAGAGGGAAGTAGTGGGGATGTGTAATGCTATGCATGGCTTTGTCTGGGAAGGGAGAAGCTGTAGTTCATGGCACGAAGGATGAAAACTTTGGGCACCAGTTTAATCCACCATCTGTTCCCAGTAGAAAAAGTCTGATTTCTTAACAAGGGTGCCTTCCCCCTTTTTGAAATGGGAAAATGAAGCCACAAGTGGTGTGGTATGTCCTCCCTGCTGGTCTGTGTTTGTCCCAACCATGATCCTTATTGCAGCATCCCAGCTTCTATCCTTTGTGTTGGCCTATTCAGGAGGACAGATGCAGAGTCAAAGCCCTGGTCCAGGTGTCCCTGAGGTGGAGGCTGCTGACAGGGTTGAGGCTGCAGCTGGCACTCATAGCAAGTATTCCCTTCCTGGTTTTGGGTGAGAGGACGTGATTCCCTGATTGTGATCTCCCCCTGCCCCACACGTGAAACAGTCTCACAGAAATGAGGTAAACCACAAATATTAGTAGAAATAGGCTGGCTCTTGAATCCACCTTACACTGAAAGAATAAAAGCAAAGAATTAGCTAAGTCATCTCCTGCCAGCTTCCTGTGACATCCTCAATAAACCCAGTCTTAAGCATCATTGTACTTGATAACATGCCCTGGACTGCAGCAAATTGGAATGCACCAAGGACTGTGACAGATCAAACATGTTTCATAAAGTATGCATTACTTTTTCTCTCCTATTTCTCTCACAGTGCTTGGAGCTCTGCTTCTCTCAGAGATGAGGAGGCTGTGCTGCAGCATCGGTGTGAACTGGTTAGCCAGCTGGCAGGCCTTGCTGCAGGCAGGCAGTGGGGAAAGGGGCTTTGCCTGGGCCTCAACAGCTGAGAAACTGCTGGCAGGAGGACTTGCTGTTTCCACCACCAATCCAACACAGCAGGCGAGCTGAGTGAAGGGGCAAAGCTAGGACTGGGAGTACCTCAGTGCTGGTGATTTGCACCACCTTCTCTAAATTTGGGCTTAGAGGCTTGTGCGAGCCTGTTAGAGAGCTGCTTCAGCATCCACACTCCGTGTGGATCTGCACGTGTTAGAGCCCTTGGTGGGTTTGGGACAGTACAAGCCATACCAGTATGTAGGTGGTTTTTGGCACATGGACCATGAAGGGCAAGGGCTGGAGAAAATAGGGAGGTTACTTGCTTAGTGTCCTGATGCTCCTGCATTTGACACTGAAGCTGGTTGTGCCCACTGTGGTACTGCCCATATATAAGCTCTTATTGGAAATAGATCAAAAAACCAGTCACATTTTTTAGGGATCAAGATCTTTCTGCAGTGTTTTTGAAGAGGCAGCTGTATTAGCCTGGGGGATGATCTTCACTGACCCTGACTGTTCTACTCCATGGTTTATGCTCCTCCTTCTTGCTGCATCCCCTCTTACTAATGGCAGCGTGTGTGCCTTGCGTGGGATTCAGCCCTCCACATTTGGAGTCCAGGCCAACTTCTGCTCAGCAATGCCACCAGTGAGATGTAGATATACCTAGGACTTCTGTGGCATAGTTCAGCAGCAACCCTGCTCCTGCCAGGTCTGTGCTTTCTGCCTGGACTCACGTGTATCTCACCCTCAGGTAACTCATTGGAGTGAGATTCTGAGGAGGATTTTTTTAACTAAGTCAAAGCTTTCTCTCTCCACACTTCAGTTTCTTCTCATAATTAAAGGTCTGTAACAATGTGAAAATGTGGTCAAAAAAGAAGATTTAGTGTGGTCAATGTGAATTTTGGCTGCATTTAAATTAACTGGCCAATAAAAAGACTCTGAATGACAGGAAATTGTATCTTGTAACAAGCTGCCACTAACTTTGCTTAATTAAGATGATGCTAAACATAATTCAGGAGTTAGTACAGACTGCAAAAATGTCCTCCTTGTGCCACCCTGGAGGCCCAGCCACATCCAATGGGCCTCAGCCACATCGTGTGCCTCCTCCAACAGTGACTTCAGTCCTTGTTGCCATGGCTGGGTTTTCTCCCAGTAACATATTCACTTGAACTTGTCTAATCTCAGTACTCCCTTGCCCAGACCTGAACCACTTCACAAGTATGAGGACCCTTTGCTCACCTCAGGGACTTTGTTTCCCTGCCCTGTATTCTTTGCTGGGTTGGGCAAAGCTGGAGGATTGATGCTTGTGCTGCCTGTTGGTGAAGAGAGCCCAGGCCAAGTCAGCACGTGTGTTTTGCTGAGGTTGCAGAACCTGGTGTCCAGGGAGTCAAAGACAACGCTCCTAGACATGCCTAGAAGTAAGATGGTAGGTTGTCCATTCTTGTTCAGACTATTTATCCTATTAACATTTCTCTCATGCCATCTGAAAATTACAGCAGGAGACAATTGTTGTCCACACGAGGACAAGAAACTTCTGCCTCCATTCCCTGCTCCAGCTCCAGCTCCTGGCCTCCTCTTCTGAACTGCTGTTTCCAAAGTCCCAGGCAAGTTTTCAGCAGCAATGGAGATGCAGAGCACTTAGTCATGGGCAGATGTAGGTAGACTGAGGCTGGTGGTTGGGAAGGAAGAGGAAGGGAGGGGAGGGTGAATCTGGGGATGAGTCCAGTGAAGGAGTAGTGCAGGTGGGTTCATCTCACCTGAGCAGTGACCTTTCTCTTGTTTGTTCAGCACAGCTTTGTGCTGACACTAAAGGAACCATTTTCCAGAGGATGAGGGAACCTCATGCTGATACTAGCAACATATCTATTGTGGTGTCTGGTCCCTTCCCTCCTCTTCCCACCAGCATGTCCCTACATCCCATGCTCTCTTTTTCTTCTGTGCCACAGAGCCATGACAAGAGCTGTGTCTAAGAAAGGAGAGCCCAATGGAGCCATCGCAGCTCCTGAAGAGATAAAAGTGGAGGAAATGGAAGAGAGAGGCCAGTGGCGCAGTAAAATGGAGTTTGTGCTGTCTGTTGCTGGGGAAATCATTGGTCTGGGCAATGTATGGAGGTTCCCATATCTCTGCTACAAGAACGGTGGTGGTAAGTTCACAGCATGCATGAGTCGTTCCAGGTCTGCGGGCATGACAAGAGATACATGCATGCCTGAACGCATTTTTACTGTGACTCATGTGTCCCCACATGCACTCCCTTATCCTCTCCTCCAACAAGTTATCTCCTGCCAAAACCAGGAGGAAAAAAACCTGAGGGGTGTATCCAGCTCCCCAGCAGGTACTGTTTCTCAAAGAAGCAATCTCAAGTTTGGATGCTGAATTGAACTCTAGTAACCATTTAAGGTTATTTTAAGGGCATTTCAAGACATTGGTGTTCTTCTGAAACCATCAAATGCTGAGTGGTCAGAAAGCCATCAGCAACTTCCTCCTATATAATTGCCTTTTCCTACTGTCTGTGTCACCTCCACCTCTCTCAGATCCTTGTTACAGAGGTTGATGGTGCTAATATTCTTGCCAGGGCCTGATAACCCCTAGAAGGATATTGGTACCTCTTCCCAAGGAGCATTTCCCCTAGTGATCAACCTACTGCTAGGGAAACCCATTACCAGGTAGAGTTCATTCACCTTCCCTTTGTTTCTTGTGTGTCTCTCCTTTTTCAATAACACTGCAATAAGATCATTATATGGTTAATAAATAAACTTTCTCATAACAATAAAATGAAACAGAAGGGAATAATTGACTGTCACTAACTTTTCTTGGTGAATCAAAATCTAACTTTGCAAAAGAAAAGGAGGAATAATAAATTACATGTCAAATACAGTAATAAATTCTCTTTTGTTCTTGTTCTCCAGAGGCACCTTGAAATAATGCTTTGGGACTTGCTTGTTCCCCCCAATTTACACTTCTTTTCTCTGCAGACCATGCCAAAAAGGCCTTTCTTCTCCAAGATGCTGTGAGCTTTCACTAATAGATGAGTGGTTCCACTGTAGTTCATCCCAGAACTGCCAAATTACTGTCCTCTGTGCTGTTGCCAGAGTTTATCCAACTCAAACAGGAGGCAATATAATGTCTCCAACCAAAGAGGGGTTGGATAAGAAATGGTTAAAGAAAGTAGAATTCAGTTTTTCTTGAACCTGGTATGGTTTTTCGCAGATCCTTCAGTCTCCTCCTCTGATATTTTGATTGTAGGCACTGGATGCACCAAAAGCAAGTCAGAGCAGCAAGGGATAATAAACACTGGTGCTGCATCTGATTGAACAGCCCATTCTGCAGAGGCACTTTGATGGTTTTTGCATGGAAAATTTGTTCCTGAGCTCAGATGATATCTTTGCATAGTTTATGCCCTAACAATTAGTATCCAGTTGAGTAGTCCTTGCAATTTGCATGCTAATTAGTGTAAGTGAAAAGACTACTTTTGTTCACTTTAGATATCTATTAAATAACCCTTTTAAAAAAATTAAACTACTCTGGCATATCCAAGGCTGAGATTCAGAGGGCACCGAAGCTAGGCTTGGGAAAGACTAGGATGGGAGAGTCCTTCCCTCGCAGCTCACACGCTGCTGTTGCAGAGAGTATGCTACTGCTGTAGAAGGTACAGCTCTCTCTCCAGGGCTCCAGGGAACCAGACAGCTGACAAACCAGGATAGGCCTAGACACTGTCATTCCCATGGCACTCACAGATATTCTCACCAGTGGAAAAGTCCTTGAAATGGCAAAAAAAGGCATTTTCCACCTCTAAATGCTGCATCCCTGTCCCACCCTCATCCCCCAAACTGGAGACTGCTGTGTTGTCACCTTTCTCCACATTCAGGTGTACTGAGATGGTTAGAAAGCCATTGAGACAGATATCATAGAAACAATAGTGCCAACTTTCTGTAAAGCAACAAACTCTAATCTCGTCTGTGGCTGCACTATCGAATTTGATTTAATTGTTCAGCATTCTGAACTTGTTACTGACTCATAAGGAAAGAGGGTCTGTTTCTGAGGGCTCCTTTCAGGTCTCAGTCTCCTCCTGTGGAACAGCAAACTGAGGAGGGGATCACAACTGGAACTTCAGCTGGTAACTGCTCTGGGACGGCCAAGAGATACAAAGCAGTTAGAGGTGTAGGAAAGCCCTCGTTGCTCACAGACCAAAATGGGTCAACCTCCGGGACAAATGGTATGAGAAGAGAGGGTTTAGAATGCGCTGAAAGGCTCATCTCTGCACAGGATAAAAAAGCTGTCTTGCAGATTTGGCATACGGATAGATGTTTTGCAGCACCAAAAGCAGCAGCTGCCTCTAGTTCAAGCATGTGCAGTTCCCACTCCCTGCTCTGCAAACCTGGTCTGACCCTGAGAATCAGCCTCCTTCCCTCTGGCCCCAGGTCTCCTGCAGCTAGGCACAGCTGTGTTTAGGGGAAACACAACTGCTTTTAGGGAAAATTTGGATGTTCCTTGTTATTGTAACAAGGAACAAGGACAAGTGTTGACCTTAAAAACAAGGACAAGTGTTCCTAGTTGCTAATTGTTACAGGAAGGAATTTCAGTGCTGATGCCTGTGCTGGTAGGGGAGGAGAGGGCCTGGGGGAACAATGCCTGGCTTGGCTGAGAAAGGGGTGCTCATCTTGGTTGCAAACAGCTGAGATGCTCTGGAGGTTCTCATGACCAAATATTTACTGTATGGAATGGCAAGACCTGGACAGTTGTTCCAGAAAGGAGTCGATCACCTTAGCTTGTTTGGAGGGGAGTGGAAGGGCAAAAACCTACACTAAGGATGATGAGGAGAGTGAGGTGATAAAAAGAAGGTTCAGCTGTGAGAATGAGCTCTCAGGAGCAGTTTTGAGTAGAGCAGAGAATATATTGGGTGTTTTGGTTTGGCAGCCAAAGCAAAAAGAAAGAAGAGAGGATTCAGACAGCTGAACAGGGCATTAAACCATTTTTTTCAGAGAATTCAACTTTTTGTTGTTGTTTTTGTTTATCTTTCCTGATGCTTTGTTTATGTTGGTCATTTTTTTCTGGGTAAAAACCTCCTGCTCTTTCTCTCCTTCCTCTTCCATTTCTTCAAGGGTTAATCTGAGAGCTATTTCAGACTGATTTCTCTTAAGACATTTCTCTACATCATAGTAAAAAAATTGATTTTGGAGAAGTTACATTTCTTCATTTTAGAAATGCAGGGAAGATTCTCTGTTGCTCTTCCCCTATTTCCATTCTTTTGGTGCAAACTGCTTTACAAATTTGACATGAAATAAGTCTCAAGTAAATTTATATCCTAGCAAATTTATTCCTTATCAAGAAATGTCACCAGCCTCCAGGTTTGTATCCTCTGGGCAAGTAGGAGTTTTGCTGTGACTCTCATGAAAGGCAGAACAAATGTGGTTATGTGAAACAATGACTTCTTTTGTTCACCCCAATCCAGAAAGCTGGAATGAGGTCAGGAGCATGAAGAAGGGAGAACTTCTCCATCACTGTCTTCTTTTTATCCCCTTGCCTCTAGGTTTTGGCCAAGGCCAAATACAGAAGTACTTCAGTAGCACAAGACAGACCATCCTTATATTTTCTTCCGAGAAATAATGGTTTGGAGATCTTGTTTCTTTAGCAGAGGTTGCACAGTAAATTCAGAGAAATACTTGTGTTTAACTAGTCAATTTCAGCTGCGGCCCCAGGTGCCTGGCAAGGGGTGGTGAGGAGAAAGTTGTTGAAGAGATTTCTGAGGCAGCATCATACCCATCTCTGCAGGAGCCTTCCTCATCCCTTACCTCATCTTCCTCTTCACCTGTGGGATCCCCTTGTTCTTCCTGGAGACGGCGCTGGGGCAGTACACCAGCCAGGGAGGGGTCACTGCCTGGAGGAAGATCTGTCCCATCTTTGAAGGTCAGTCAAATTACCAGATTTACTGACAGCACTTTCTAACAATTAGTGGCTCAGAGCCTTTTCTGGAAATATTTTTGTTTCATTCTCTTTTATTCTCCCTCCCTTCCTCTCTCTCCCCCAGCCTTGTTATCCCTTCTGCTGACTACTGTGTGTGCAGGGGCAGCTCCCTGACCTCACTGTAGGTGACTGAGGTTTGACTGGTCTCTGCTTTGAGAGGCTCAGAGCCTGGGGGAGAGCAGAACCAGGAGGGCCAGCATGCAGGAGGATAGGAGTGCCGACACACTAACATCTGCATGTAGCCCATGACAAACAGTGAGAAGAGGATGAGGAAAGCTGGCTTGCAGTGATTTCCCTACCCACTGTC
>NW_008663285.1:4408-45081 GCF_000695815.1 Acanthisitta chloris | reverse complement strand
GCAGTCTGGCATCCTGCAAACTGGGGGAACTACAGAGTGCACACACTGATGTGACAGCCCAAGGATGGGACTGAAGTTAAGGCACAGGTATAAGAACCAGGATTTCTGGGGCCCTGGAGAAGGATGTTTAATGACCTTAATGAATTAATTAATCTGACTTCCCCCATCCTGTTCAGAAGAGACCTCAGTGCCCTCATGTTGCAGACAGAGGAGCCTGTGTTCAGGCAGTCTGGAGGACTGGTTACCTTGCTCAAGCACAGGTGTGCAGCACCATCTGAAACTCCCCACGGAGTCTGGGAGCCTCTGCTCTGGAGATCCCTGTGCTCCGGCACGGGCCTGGAGGTGAACAGTAGTGGCATCTCAAAGGTCACTGACAACCAGTTCTAAAGCAAGGAATTGGCCCTTTCTGGCCTGATTACTGTTCTGATGTCTCCATGAGCAATGGGCACGAGCAGGACCCAAGACCAGAGCTCAGCTCCTAAGTCTGTACTTTGGTCCCAACATGTTACTTTATGCATGATGTACATCATCTGTGAGAACTCTTTTTTTCCTGAGTCTTTCCTGAAGAGACTCACCTGCATTTCTTTTTCTTTAAAGGGTAGAGCTGGTTTTCCTGAAGGAGAAGCACTGTAATACAGTGTCATGGTAGTGGTCAGAAAATGTTTTTCACATCAGTGAAAGGTCTGCTCCACCATAGACCTGTCCAGAGATACCAACAGTGTTTCCTCTCTGTGTGTGCGGTCACAAAATCCTTTCTCTTCCCCTTAGGTAACAACGTTGTTGGTGTTGCACCATTCTTACCACGACATAGTCTGTGTCTTTGTTTCAGGTTAAGCCTGATGCATTACCTCTCTGTGTGTGCGGTCACAAAATCCTTTCTCTTCCCCTTAGGTAACAACGTTGTTGGTGTTGCACCATTCTTACCACAACATAGTCTGTGTCTTTGTTTCGGGTTAAGCCTGATGCACTGGGAGTTGGTTAGCAGCCCCATCCTCACCTCCTCTGCTTTCCTTCGCAGGAATTGGATATGCCTCACAAGTCATTGAGTGGTATCTGAATATTTACTACATCATCATCCTGTCCTGGGCACTCTTCTACCTGTTCAGCTCCTTCACTTCAGTGCTACCATGGGCCAGCTGCAATAACCCCTGGAACTCAGGTACACTTTCCCTTGATTAGCTTCTAGCTTCTTTCCAATTCCCAGGAACTATCTGGGGTTTGTAGAAAGTATGTTTTGTTTGGATAAGAAGTACCCATGAACTGCGATGTGGTTTCACCAAAAGATCTGTTTTCTGGCAAGCAGGAATTTTCAAGCCAGTCTAGTTCTCCTCACATGGCAGGAACTTTTTATTAGCTCTGGTACAAAAATTTATCTTACAGTTCTCTTACTCTACCCCACTCCTTCAGAGTTACTGGGACAGCTGCTGCCAGTACCTAAACAGTTTCCTCCATGCACTCAGCTTTTGGATAAATCAGGCCAAGCCTGCACTGGAGGATTTTGCCAGTACAGGAGCAAGTAACACAGAACTCTAAGAACACTCTTTTCTTGGTTTAATCACATCCATACAGCCTCTATACCATCACACTGGCCAAGGATCTCATCTCCTCATGCCCACAATTCACACAAATGCGCCCGGCAGAGAAGATCTGGCTTTGGTTTCACTCAAGGCACTTGGGCTGTGCCTGGGAAGATGGGGTAGACATGAGGTAATCCTCTTGGATCTCATGTCCTTGACAGGACATATTGAATAGGTTGTTTTGCTCAGCAGCAGCAGCTTGGTTCCCTCTGTTTTTCTCTTGTGTCAGATGGTTCATTTCTGTGATGTGTTAAATTTCTCCTCCCCATGGGCCATTCACTCACCACTTATTCTGCCCCTTCATCCCAGCAGAGGTAACCAGCCTTTTAAAGAGTTGATCTGATTCCTTCAGTTCTCCCAGCATGGGTTTGTTTGCAAGGAAAGCCATACATGTTCTCTTAGCAGGCAGAAGCTTCCCAGGCACAGCCAGGCTTCCTCAGCTTTACAGTGGATTGTCTTTTGCTTGCTAAGTGCAAGACAAGGTGCATTTCTTGGATGCACGGCATCTCCTCTGTTTCTAGTAATTTCATGCCATGTGACAGGGTTGGGGATGGCAGAGGGGAGCATCAAGGCAGCTGCCTTGTGTGTGAACACATGCATATATGTGTGGACAGGGAATGGTGCATGATGTGGGAGGAGAATGGGATTTTTTATCCTGGCTACTCATAGTGGCTATTGCTCAATAATCTATATTTTGCAGCCATCTGGTTCTCATTTGGCAGGTAATCGTTCTCTCCTTCCTCTCTCCCCTTTCTGAAGCCCTCTGGCTACTGTTGGATTGGGATTTGTAGCCGGGGAGAGCCAGAGTTTAATGAGATGATTAATGAGATGCAAGAGTTTAATGAGATGCTCTATAGAACAGGGTGAAGGGTCTGTGTGCTGCCAGAGTGTGGGTTAGAGTGCAGAGGGGAAGGAGCATCCCTCATGGAGGAGTGTTAGAGGATTTCTCTGGCTCATCAGCTTCCTTTTCTTTTGGTAGATCTCTGTGTGGACATTCTGAATAGATCCAGCCTGGACAACAGGACCTTGCCCGCAAACACCACCTCCCCAATGATCGAGTTTTGGGAGTACGTGATTGCTTTCCCTGTGTTCAGACTCCTCTCTCACCCAGAGGCTGCAGCTCCAGGAGTATCTGGGTGGTGGGCTATGTGTCTCTGTAGGACCAAGTGAGGTGCCATACGTCAGACCTGAGCATGGGGAGCACACTGAGCTGCCAAGGAGATCGGCACAGAGCCCAGGGCCGTGAGGACTGGATCCACCCTGAAGCCTGCTTCACAGGGTGCCTGCTCATGTGCACACACGCACAGGCATATTCTCTTTCTGGCACTGAAGTGTCTGGGTGAATGTGGGCACCAAAACAGGCACAAAAAGCAGATGAAGACTTGCTGCAAGCAGTGGGTACATGGGTTGGGTGTTGCAGGCTACTGTTGGCAGGCAAGCATGAGAGGCCAGGGCAGACTGAACAGTCTTCCACAGTGAAACAGAAAGGGATGAAGCTGCCTTCTCCCTTCTTCTGCCCACGTTTTGCTTGCTGCCTAAGGAAAGTTGTTCATCAGGCTGCTCAGGATCATCCCTAGAGAGCAGGGATCTGAGGTACATGCATGAGATGCCAGAGAGGAATTTGAGGAGGTTTGGTCACAGGGCTGGAGGCAATAAAACACTGTCTGAGGGAGGGGTCCAACAGCAGGCTGGACAGTGTCCCAGACAGGGTCATCACTGCAGCCTGGATAGGCTGAAATGACTGCTGGTGCCACACCACATCTCCACAGTCTACTGAGGAAGGTCTCATAAAGAAGAGGGGTGTCAGGGACTCAGCTTCAGCAGTTGTTTTTGGGTTTTTTCCTATTTATGGCACCTAAAGTGCTTCTGAAAGGGTTGAGTCTTTTGCAGCCTGTTGACTGTGCAGCCACCAGAGATCACATCGAAGATGATACACACCCATGTTTTCAGAAAGAGTCTGCACAGTGCTGGGTCCCCTCTGCTGCCTTGTGCTTTGCACATGCTATTTAGCAAGAGCTGAGACCTCTCTGAAATGACAGTTCTGGTCTTCTACATAGAAAGCAAGGGGTCCCTGAGGGGACTGGTTTGGAGAAGGGAGTGCAGAGAAATTCTAAGTGTGGGGTTGGGCTTCTGGGGACTGCATACAATATAGTTCTGAGTTTTTGTGTGGCCCACCTTCATGATGGTGAGTCTTCAAGGAAGGAGGCTGAAGGAAGGGCATGGGAATCATAAAGATCATTTATGCTTATATATAGGCTGTCTGTAGTGCATGGGAAGGGAGAATGGTGGCCATGGGGTGATGATGGCATTGGTGGCCTGCTTTGGATTGAGTAGCCTCTGCTGGGCAGCTGTTGGAGTGGGGGAGCTATGGGGAGCAGGTGTTGGTTTTCTGTAGTGTGGGTCTGATGGGCATGGCACCGTGGTTTTGGAGAGTGGGAGGGTTTGGACCATCTACAGGAAGTGGTGGAGCAACATCAGCAGAAATGAGAGAGAGGGGAGCCCTAAGCAGAGCTGGGGTGATTCACGTGGCTGGAAGCCCTGGGCAGATGAGTTGTGGATAGTCTATTAAGTCTCTGGATGGGGTAATATGGGAAAGGTCTGTCTTGGGTGACTGAGGTCTGGGGTGTTAATGCTTCTCTCCCTGTCCCTGGACACTGGCAGGAAGCGAGTCCTGGGGCTCACGGATGGTATTCACAATCTGGGCACCGTGCGCTGGGAGCTGGCGCTGTGTCTCCTGCTGGCGTGGATCATCTGCTACTTCTGCATCTGGAAAGGGGTCAAGTCCACAGGCAAAGTAGGAATGAAGATTATCCTACCAGTCCATAAGCTTCCTTGTACCCATCTTACGTTTCTTCCCCAATCTCTTTTCCCTCTTCATGAAGTAGGGGCAGAAGACACACGGTACCGAAGTCAAACCTAAAACCTTGTGAGACCATACTGATTGTCACCAGTTGTGTTTGACTTCTTTGAGGAAGAATAAAAGAGTAGGTCCAACCAGGAGGGGAGAACAGGGAAAGAACTTGGAACTGAGGGGAGTCCTGAGTCACCTTTTCCCTTGCAGATACCCACAGTGGCTGATGACTACTGCCCAAGTGCCCTTGGGAGTCACTCGCTCATCACTGTGTTGTCCTGGTGTGGCTTGCTGGTGTTTTTAACGAGAGCCTCTGCAGTGGCAAACTTCCCAACCCTGGCAGTAATTAAACACTTGAGCAAAACAGACAAGCTGCTACCTGTACCCAGCTCAGTGAATAGATAATGAATCTTTTCTGCTTGTTTATCCTGCAAAACACTTGGGTTGGGCCAAGTGTCTGTGCTCTCTTTTGTACTCTCCCTGGAACTGCAGTTTAGGTCACTGTCTGCATTTTGCTAGCAAGGATGGAGCCAAAGCTCCCTCCGGATGTTGATCCTGTAAGGCAGGTGGACTGGTTTTCCTTTTGGAGTGTGATGCCTTGGGCTGGATATTAGAGATGCTGCCATGGCCTTGATTTGCTCAGGACCTCTTTCTTTCCTGGAGCTGCAATGAGATGGGTGGGTCAGTTGGGTCTTGTAGGTGTCCAGTGGATATCCCAATAACAAAGAGAGGGGAACCAATTTCTGCAACAGACTTCTTCCTTCAAATCACTGTCTCTACTATTGGCAGGTGTTCCCTGTAGTACTGAATGTCCATGTTTCAGTGTCAAATCCCACCTCCTACCTTAAAACTGCACTGAACACCCATTCCAACAGAGCAAGACAATAGCTTGCTCTGCTCACTACATTTTCCTCACATTTTGCTGATGACTCTGGCTCTGGCTGGTGCTGACCTGTTGTCCACCATTTCTCAAGGAGGGACAGCCAGACTCCACATCTGTGGGGAGAGGGGATGCTTTGCATTTTAAGCCTTAAATCTCTGATGTCCCCTGGTTTGAATAACACAGTGCCATCTTCACAAGAGGTATCATGCTGATTTTGGGAGATTGGGTCTGAGAGGCTGTTTGACCAGCACGGAAGTGTCATTAAGTCACCTCAGGTTTCCTTCAGCTCTCAGCCTTCCTCACTGAGTCTCTCCTTTGCCTAGTGCTGCCCCAGTGTGAAAAACTTGCCTGCACAAGGAGAAAGCTAAAGCAGTTCAGTCAGTCTGGTTGAGCTGATTGAGCTTGGTAAAGTCAGATAAGAAAGAGAGAAGAAACAGTGGGTGCACTTAGTAGCTGGAATGGGTTGGTTCCCTGAGACTACAGAAGATTTTTCCATCACATGGTTTAGGGTACAGGAATTACTTTTTACCAGCCAGATGTTATGGGCATGATGCAACAATACAGGGAGGGGCTTTCTGTGCCAAAGTATACTACAGGTCAAACAGTACTGTTGTTTTCTCTGCAAGCAGTAATTTTGAGTATTACAGAAGCACTTTCAAAAAATTCAACTGTTTCCTTCTTCTTTGCCAACTATGTATTAGTACAAGAAGTAGGGAAGGCCCAGGAACACTTAGTAAGTGCCTAACTTTGTTCAACAACTGCAGATTAAACAGGGAGTTGTGCTTGCCTGAGAGGCTGCTCTGATCAGATAACCCTGCCAGACCCTTATGTTTATGCTTCTGTGATTTTAGGAATCCAAATTAAAGAAACAATAATGACCTCAGGAAAATAATATCGAACAACTCTATGGAGACTCATTTTCTTGAAGTCACAATAATGACCTCAGGAAAATAATATCAAACAACTCCATGGAGACTCATTTTCTTGAAGTTTTTTCCTTATATTCATTTTGCCCATTCCTGTGCTACTTCCATGTTTCCCCTCCTTGTGCTTATATTCATTTTGCCCATTCCTGTGCTGTTTCCATGTTTCCCCTCCTTGTGTATCAGCTGATGTATACGAATGTTCCCCAGAAGTGATTTCTGAAGGTAGATTTTAATCATTATACCAAAAGTGTTTGCATCCTTGCTCAATTGGGGAACAGCAAAAGTACCATGTACTGTGACTCATTTGACCAATTATCACTAAGCAGAAAAAAATGTCATTTTAGGCCACTCACTATGAAGCCATAGAGTAAACAAGTCTTCACTTTACTTGGATGAATTCTGGTAATGGATAAATATTGGGAAGTTGCAACTTAAAGATACTTCGCAAATAGAAAAAAAGGAATGTTACATTACGTAATGGATTACAGATGAATAATTCTACTTTAAAATTTATTTACATCACACACAAGAAGAAGTGAAAAGAAGGCATTACAAAAATAATGGTCTACATTTTCTTCAAAGGCTTTGAGGTGCCCCCATTTTTTACCTGTGAGCTTCAGAGGCATTGAAGGGATGAGAGTGACGCATGAGCACTCCTGGAAATGAGACCCCTCAGAAGTGTCTCAAATTGGGCAGCAAAAGTTGCTATTTAATTTGGAAAACTCTTGCTGGGCATAGGACCATTTTAATAACTCCTCATTAAAACTCAGTGACAGGAAGGGATCTGTGTTTTTTCTGCAGCTCCAGAAAGATGAAGAGAACAGCTGGAGAGCAGGGAAATTAACACTGACTGGAAAAAAAAGAAGAGAAAGCTGAGCAACCAGTGACAGAGGCTTGGATGAGGAATAAAATGTAGATTAACTAAATCCCCAGTGAGATGTAACCTTGATTAATTTCATTCCCACCCCTCTTCTATGCTAGCTGTAGCAGCTATAGCCAACAGCAGAGTCCAGAGACGTTTGCTGGGGTGGGGACCTGCAGATGAGATGAGGTGAGGTGATACCTGCACCCTCTCCCTGCTGACACTCTCCTCTTGTTTCCCTGCACGTGCAGGTCGTTTACTTTACTGCCACCTTCCCGTACGTGATGCTTGTTGTCCTGCTGGTGCGAGGAGTCATGCTGCCGGGGGCTGCCGAGGGCATCATCTTCTACCTCAAGCCAGACATTTCCAGGCTGGCAGACCCACAGGTGGGGGGTGGTCAGGCAAATGCTGGCCACAAGAATATTTGCAGTGTACTGGTCTTTGGATCTGCTGCTAGCTGAGAGTCTAGCTGTCTTCTCTGAAAGGAGACCAGAGAACCAGAATCCGTAATACTGCTGAGGGGTTCTAGTCCCCCTGCACAGCCCAGCTTTTTTGCCTGTGCTGTGCAGCATATGGGCATGTGAGGTCATTGCACGGGCTCAGCAAAACTGGAAGGGTGTATTCAGCATGTAGCAGATGGCTTCCTGACTGTTAAATGCAGATAATTAAGGGAAGGTGTATATAATCTACCAATTTCCAGTTTTTCTGGCCTGCTTAGCACTTTGTTTGGCTCCAACTCTGCCCTTCCAGAGAGTGTGGGGTCCCTGTGCTTGCAGAGACCAAATGCACACATGCAATGTGGGCTGTGCTCCAGCCAGGCAGCAGGTTCCCTTCACATGCCCTGGGGCTGGTCCCACCTGCCTGTGTCAGGGGCTGGCCAAAGGGTCAGTCTCTGACACCACTCATGGGAGCTCATGGAGATGTCCCCTTGCCCCTGGCAAGGAGGATGGTATGCACCCAAAGCCCAGTTTAGGGTAGAGGGTGGAGGCAAACCCAGGACCTGCAAAGTAGCCTCAGTTGGCAGATGTGGGAAACACCCTTGGGTGCACAGGGCAGGCTGCAGGACCCTCCTTGGGGGACCCCTTGGGATTTCTGCTCTCACACCTTTCTGTAGCAGTAGTTTGCTTTCCTTCCCCATGTGGGTCCAGCAATGCCCAGGGAGGTGTTATGCAGACCCCTGCCCCAGAAGACCATTTAAATGATACTGCTGTTAATTATTCCACCTCTGAATCTTTTTATGGAGGCAGCCAAGCAATAAGCTTAGCCCACAGTCTCATCAGACCTTCCACATCTTCCCAGACATCCAAAGTCCCAACTGCTTCCTAACCAGCTGCCAAATGCCCTTGTCCCCCAAGTGGCTTTCAGACGCATCTATGTGTTGCCAATACAAATCTGTAGTGCACCGAATGCAAAATGCCCACTGGATGCAAAAATCCCACTGAACAGAAATGGCATTTTAATATCAAAACAATTAACAGAGGGTTGACTGGGGCTGAGTCTGTTTTATTCATGGCCAGAGCTTATTCACTGAAAACCTCCCTATCTTTCACAGCCTAACTAAAGCTGACATAGCCTTTCCAGGAATGAGATCTAGCTACTGAGTTTAGGCAGAATGTGAGGCTTTGGTTAAAGTGGGATGTGTGTCCATGACTAAAGGACTCCTGTGTACGTGCCTATCTGTGAGAAATCCATGTGGATTTAAGCAGCAATGCCTGGGCTGGGATTCTTTGAAGGCTACCAAATTCCAGTTGCCTGGATGTTTGTACTTGGGGTCTGCTTAGAGGAAAAACAGAGCGAGCAGGGAACCTGGAGATGATCAGAAAGGTGGGCTACTTCCCTGCCTGCCTGCTGGCTCATGCTCAGGGCTGTCCCTGGGAGCACGTGGGAGCAGAGCTGCAGCTCAGCCTATAGTTCATCTCCTCCACAAAGGATACGGCTGGAGCAGCATCAAAGAAGCCCACTCAGCTTTTCCCATGCAACTCCAGAGGAAACAGAAACCTGGGTTCATGACACCCCTCTGGCCTACAATATCTCAGCCTGGCAATTTTCTTATCTTCACCCTGCACCGTGGCCTCAGAGATGTCGTAAACTAGATAGGGGAGCAGGGAAGGGACTGCATTGATCACTAATCACAGTCTCATTTGGGGTGACTCACCAGTGGCTCTGCAAACTCTGGGCCACATAAGGACCACAGACATCTGTGATGTCAGCTTCAACTGGAGCCATGATATCATGGATGCCATCTCTATCCTGAGTGCAGAGGCACAGGATGGAGAAGGATGGTGTCACCTCGAGTGGTGAAATTACGGTCTCCTCAGGAGACTTTTCCTAGAGGATTTCCAGTTCTATAGCTTAGTTTTCCCAGGGCACTACCCAGTGTACAGTCACTGGTCCCCTCTCTGTCTCACAGGATTTGTTCTCCATGGATGGAAGGGTTGTTGTTGGCAGGGCGCAGCCATTTGTTTATTTTGTTGCCAGGTATGGAGACTACTGCCTTTCTCTGTTCCAGGTCTGGATGGATGCAGGAACGCAAATCCTCTTCTCTTACGCCATCTGCCAGGGTTGCCTGACAGCTCTGGGCAGCTACAACAAATACAACAACAACTGTTACAGGCAAGACTAGACTCCATGTATCCTGCTGGAAATTTGCTCAGACAGCACAGAGCCACATCAGAAGCAGGCTCTGTCCCTGGGGGAGTCCTGGGGTCATGCTGCTTTGGCTAACAAGCTGCTTAGAGTGCAGAAGTTGCAGAGGACTCAGTATAGGGATGGAGAGTGGCTGAGGGAACAGAGGAGCTCCAGAAAAAGGCTTTAATACTACTCTCCTGCATGAGTCACCTTGGAAGCGGGAGAGGGAGGAGGGGGAGGAACGAAAATGGAGAGTGTCTCCAGCCCCTGTGGAGACACCACAGTCTATTTTGACAGGGTGAGTGGGAGGGGATAACACAGCCAGCTCTGCCGTCACTTGCTAGGCAGGGGAGGTGGTACAAACAGGATGGCTGGGCCCTCTGTCTCCAGGGCTTTACTAGCACCAGGCTAATATACTGCCAGTCGCCTTTTGATCCTATCGATGTGATTAATCAAGTCTGTCTGGCCTTCTCCTTGCCCTTGGATTAGAGATCTGTTTTATCCATGGCCTGACATGGAGCTCGGTGAAGCCATCAGGACCATTTCTGACACCTTCCACAGAGCCCTGACAAGCAGGGGCTTTGTTATTCCTTCACATATTGCTCCAGCACAGATGGGAAAACGGAACTGTACTTGTGAGACATCAATCATCTCTCCTGTTCTCCAGTAGGTGCTGCCACAGCTGTTGGTCAGGCAGTTAATACTTTTCCCTGGCTCTCCCAAAATGGGTCTGTCACCAACGGAGTGGTGTGCTGACACCTTCCTCTAATTCCTTAGGTGCCTTATGCTGGCAGCTTAGCTCTGGGTGGCCCAAATGCAGTGGGTGTACACAGTGCCCCACAGGAGCTGATACTGTGGGTCAGCTCTGGCAGCTGCCCAGGCAGAATCAATCCCAGGGTGTGAGACTTCCAGCCCAGCCAGCTCAGACTGGTGCCCCATTTTTGCAGGGAGCAAGTGCACAAATATTTCAGGACAAGTATCATAGCATGTTCCAGCTGTCATCTGAGCATAGTTAATAAAGACAGTGTAGACACGACTCTTGTCAGGTGAGAATTTTTGTGCTGAGCTGAACTTGTATGAGTTCATGCTTTCAGATACTCCTCTTGCTCGACTATGCTTACTTTTGCAATGTCTTTCCTCTTCTGATTTTCTGTTTTCCTCATTTTCTCTGTTATTTTTCCTATTCTCTTGACTCTTGCCAGCTTTTTTGTTGCCATGTCCCTGTGTCTTTATGTCATCCTATTCACAAGCCACTGGTGATGACCGCTGAACTTGTATGAGTTCATGCTTTCAGATACTCCTCTTGCTCGACTATGCTTACTTTTGCAATGTCTTTCCTCTTCTGATTTTCTGTTTTCCTCATTTTCTCTGTTATTTTTCCTATTCTCTTGACTCTTGCCAGCTTTTTTGTTGCCATGTCCCTGTGTCTTTATGTCATCCTATTCACAAGCCACTGGTGATGACCCATTCTCCCTCTGTGCCATTTATAATCCTGTAACTCTTGAACAGTAGGGTAGAGGGTAGGTAGGCTGATTTTTGGCTCTGCTCTGAGCTTTTTACTTCTGAGGGGGTTCAAGAACAACATTGCTGTTTCTTAGTTAATGCTGTCCAGTGAGGGAAGCTGAGTACAGACATGATCCCAAGTGGACCCATTCTGCAGCAGAAAACACCAATTTCTCTCTGGTCTCCCCCCTGCAGGGACTGCATCATGCTCTGCTTCCTGAACAGTGCCACCAGCTTCGTTGCTGGCTTTGCCATTTTCTCTGTGCTGGGCTTCATGGCTCGAGAGCAGGGTGTGCCCATTGCAGAAGTGGCTGAATCAGGTAGGTTTTTCTGAGAGACTTCAGAGCCAAGGGAAAACAGAAAACCTGAAGGGGAAGGATTTTTCTGAAGTGAAGCCCAAGATGTTATCTACATCCTCTATTGCAATGGTGTTTGCAGAGAGATCTGTGGGACTAGTGCTCCTTGACACAGATTTCAGCCCTGTGTGTGCAAGGAGCTTTGGCAATATGAACTTTGAAGACATATGTGAGCTTGCTCTGTGCTGCAAGGTGGTAGTGGCAGGTGCTGGTGTGGGGGCACATGTGGTCATCCTGTGGTCTGTTGGCAGGTCCTGGCCTGGCTTTCATAGCATATCCAACAGCAGTAACGATGATGCCTGTGTCTCAGCTCTGGTCCTGCCTCTTCTTTCTCATGCTGATCTTCTTGGGACTGGACAGTCAGGTACAGCAAATGCTCCTCCTCATCTAACACCTAGGTGCCTGTCCCCACCCTGAGCACTCCCCATGGTCATTGGAAAGCGTAAGATGGGTCTGTGCTTTGCTGGACCTTAAACATGTTCTTCACATTGTACACAGCACTTTCACACTGAGGGAGCTCAGAGCCAGGGCCAATGGCAGGCCAGTGGTTACATGTGTTGGCATCTCTGCTGGCATCCTTCTTCCTGTGTGTGGGTGAGGGTGTCCTGGCTACATCCCCTCCCATCTCTGCCAGCAGGAAAACCATGCACACTGCAGAGTGAGGCCTGGCACAGAGCAGGGCAGTTTGGCAAGGGGAATGGGGCCGTTCTCTCCCAGCTGAATCCTGCCAGAGTGATCCTTTTGTACTTTCTGGTGTGCCCATCTCATACCATTCTATACCCCCGTTATGCCAGGAACAACACCTAGCAGAACACCCCACAGCATGTAGTGTGCAACCCTGGAGTGCTGGCACAAGGGCAGCAGGGCTGTCCTGGAATGTCCCCCAGGCAGGGTGCCCTGCTCTGCAGCACCTCAACCCCTGTACCTGGAGAATCAGGACGTTCCTCCCTGTTTCGGCTGACTCTTGGTGGAAGCGAGACAGATGAAAAGCAAAAACAACAAAATAAGGTTAGGGTGGCTGGAGGAAAAAGGGACAGTGAGAGTAAGTGTGTGCTTGAGGAAGGGGAGACACTGATTTTTTCTGGCCTGTTTTCACCTGCAGTTCGTCTGTGTGGAAAGCATGGTGACAGCTATTATTGACATGTTCCCAGGAGTGTTTCGGAAGAAGGGACGTCGGGAGCTGCTGATCCTGGCCATTGCAATCATATGCTACCTGCTGGGCTTATTGCTGGTCACTGAGGTAAGAAAGAAGAGGCTGGGTTATATAGCTGAGCATCAAAACCCCTGCTAGGCAGCTCTCAAGGTCTGGGTGGAGACAGCAAGCTCATCTTTGATGCTGTTAATCATCCTTCATTTCTAATGCATTAGCTGGTGTCTCCCACAGCCAGTGTTGCTTTGACCTTGTGTGATGCTGGTGCACTCTTTGCATAACTGAGCCTTCCAGGGAGTCGGTCCCACTTGCCAAAGAGGCTGTCTGACATAAAGCTTTGTGCAAATACCAGACCTGATAGCTAAAACAAGCTGAGCTGTTTGAAAACAAGCTCATCTAAGGGCAGTGATTGTTTGTTGGCTGCTTTCCACACAAAGCAGAGCAGCAGGAGGGGAGCCTGGGTGTTACAGCTGCACTGTAACCCTGCCTGAGCCCATGGGAAGCTTGTAATCCCAAGGAGCAGTAGGAGCAGTGTGTCAGTGCTGTGCTATGTGCATGGTGTTCACACTGCTCTGCAGCTAACAGCCAAGCACTTCTTCTACAGTGCTGTGCTGTACTGTGCTCTGTGTGCCTACTGCGTGCTTGGGTGGGGCCTTAGCACTGCCCCGTGCTTCCTTCATGCATGCTGTAGTGACAGCTAAGTCCTGCTAAACCTCCTAGGCACTGATGAATGATTATCCAACAGGATCCTGGCTAAGGATCTGCTGTAGGCACCTCTCACTGCAATCAATTTGAGTGAAACTGCTTGTCTAGAGCCCTTCAGCACTATTTGAAAGTACCTACTTGACTTGGAAGGACTTTCTCTTTGAGAAATCACATGCAGGTCATTCCCTGACCGGTACAGGCAGCTCATGGCAGCTCCACAGTGCTCAGCTCGAAGGCAGAGGCAGCAGGGAAGCCACGTGCACCTGTCATTGCACAGCTTGGACCTTGAGCATCATGTAAAGCTGTATGAGGGTAAAATGAGGTATCTGAATATCCTGGTGCTCAAGATTCCAATTTCTTGGGTGCAAATTTCTGCACTCGTACATGGTATTTTTAAATTATGCTGGAAACTTGCTAACAGATTTAAAACCAGCAAACAGATTGATTCCTGCTCCTATGGACACAGAAACCTGCCTAGCCCAGCAGTATCATAAAATGGTAAGGAAATATCCTCCTGCCACCAGGCCTGACTGTCTTTTTAGGACAGAGTGGGGGCAACCCCAAGAGAAGGCTCTTCTCCCACCTGCTCTAGATTCAGTGTTTCTGCTGCTATTCGTCTGCTTGCCTCACTCATTTTTCCCTGACATGGAATAGTCTTGTCAAGGCTCTGTCTTCTCTACCTCTCCAACAGGGTGGGATGTACATCTTCCAGCTCTTTGACTACTATGCTGCCAGTGGCACATGCCTGCTCTTCTTGGCCATTTTTGAAGTCATCTGTGTAGGGTGGGTGTATGGTAAGTGGAGGACAAAAGTCTGCTTTGCTCTTTCTCAAGGGAAGAATAGGGGGGTTTGGAAATGGGATTGGACAGAAAAGATCCTTAGGGGGAAAAGAAATGCTGTAATTACCCTCTTTCTTGTCTGATTTTCACTGTTTCCTTGCAACATTTCTTAATTGCTCCACATTTAGAGTGGGAATGGTTTTTCCCTCTGTGAAGTTTCCCCATGTTAACTACCTTGCTGTTCTTCCCATCTGCCCTTTGTATTAGAAAATCAGCTATAGAGGGGTGACTGCTGTTCTCTGGGCTCTTTCACTGTCTGCCTACACTGTGCCTTTAGTTTAGTCCTGCCAGTTAATTTAACCCAAAATGCTGGGATGTTGACTTGCCGTGTCACTCCTGGGCTGATACACTCTTCCTGTTTACAAGGCTGTGATGGCACTCCTAAAAGAAACAGGATGGACTGCACTGGTTCTCAGTAAAGTCTGTAACTAAACTACTCAGGAGTAGGATTACACCCAGCTCCATGAACTATCATGAGAAAACCAACTGCTTGTTAGTGTGTGCAGTAAGAAGAGTATCCTCTGATATCCTATGGGAGATCACTTCCTGAGCACTGCAACTGCAGTTCATCTCCCTGAAGATTCCATTGAGGCTGATGGTTTTTGGGCAAAGAGTCTAGTTGTGTGTGATGCAGAGCAGCTGCTCTCTTTCCTTAGCTCCATGGAGCTGCACAAGCTTGGTACCTGTAAGGATCATGTAGAGCTACACTAGATGCCAGCTTAGACCAGACCCTACATCCCACAACTACATCAAGCAGCATTGCCTAACTAACTTAAGGAAAAGACTGCAACACATCATATTGTGTCTCAGTGGTCAGGAGTGGATACTCAGGAAGGAGTACAGTAGCAGAAAAATTAGGAATGATACTTTCTGTGAAAGTTCTTCCAGCTTTTAACAACTTGTAGAACCATAGAAAGGTTTGGGTTGGAAGGGACCTTTAAAGGTCCATCCTCCCTGCCACTTTCCACTAGATCAGGTTGCTCAAAGCCCTGTCCAACCTGGCCTTAAACATTTGCAATGGTATTGCATCCACAACCTCTCTGGGCAACTCGTTTCAGTGTCTCAGCACCCTCATAGTAAAAAATTTCTTATATCCACTCTAAATCTACCCTCTTTCAATTTAAAACTACAAGTCATGTCACTTCAAGCCCCCTTTATATACTGAAAGTCTGCAACACGGTCTCCCTGCAACTTTCTCTTGTCCAGGTTGAACAGCCCAAATTCTCCCAACCTGTCTTCATAGGAGGTGCTCCAGTCCTCTGTTTCTATGGTCCTTCTCTGGACCCACTGTGACAGGTCCATATCTTTCCTGTGCTGGGGGTCCTAGAGCCAGATGCAATACTTTGCTTGTTGCCCAGGGATTTCCAGAGACAGAAGACAAATCTATTTATTTCTCTTCCATTAATTTTTCCAGTTGACTCAAAAGTATTTATCATCCACAAAATGCTGCAGCAAGGAACTCCATGGCTTACTTAGGTGTTATGTGAGGAGTCACTCTCTTTTCTATGCTTTGAATGTGCCATCTGCTAATTTCATTTGATGCTACCTTCGCCTTGTTACAGACAGTCAGTCCATGGGTGCTTTCTTTGGTGTTTACAGTTTTATAGAGGTTGCAGTGGCTGCAGTTCAGTTGCTGATGAAGGGGTTGTCAGTTTCTCCAATTGCTTTATGCATAGCAGGAGCCAATTGCTAGTCTGGATGAATTCCTCTCTTACTGAAATGGTAGCCAGTCCAGCTACCTGGCCTTGACTTCCTGGGAATGTAAGAGAAGCAGATCTGGAAAACAGATTAATTTTTGAGAGACATCGTGCAAGGGAAGCTCATCTGACAGCTTGCAATACCAGACTTTGGCCAGGTTTTAATTCAGAGTCACCTTCTGCCCAGTCCTTCTGGGATTTAAGGGGACATGGAGATCCTCATCCTTCTGTGACAGGGCTTCATTATCACCATGCTAGGTTAACTCATTAAACTAAGTTATGCTTTAACGTATGGAGCCCCCGTGCCATGTATGGACACAGGCCACATGCCATTTCCAATGACACATGGAGAAGAGCCAGGCAGACAGTGAGCAGCAGGAGAGGTGATGCTGCCCCAGCAGCCTCAAGGGGAGACAGGGTAGCTGGGGATAGAGAAATGGCCCTTCCCCTCACCACCACAGGTTCATTTGTCCCTCTCCACACAGCAGGATTTTACCCTCTTGATGTCCTTCTTTGTATCCATTGGGATGATTTTGGACCAAAATGTAGTCAGAGGGCCAAGGTGAGGTATCATAGTGGGAAAACAAATGTGCCCGGCGCCAATCAATGTTTTTTTTTCCCCAGGACCATAATTGGCAGGGCTGAGCTTCTTGCTTATACTGTGAAGAATTACACCATTTCTGCTAACACAAATAGGCCTTCTGAGTTTCCCCTCTCCCAGCACATATGCCAGCCACCCACCACTTGGCAGCTTCCCCCTGCAGCTGCTCTTGCAAAGACCTGAGGGTTTCCTTGGGTACTGCGCTCTGCCTGTGAAAGGATTGTGCAGCATTGGACCTGCTGATCATGTTCCCTAGAGGGGAGTGCTGGAGGGATTCTCATTTTTTTTTTCTCCTCTTTTCCTACCACTTTGGGACAGGCAACCCTTCCATAAGCAGGCATGGGTTTGGAGCACTGGGATTCACAACACGATGCCACTGAAACGTGCTGCAGAGAGGCTGTTTTCCGGGCAGTCACAGCATGCACGTTAGGATTAGCTAGCTGTTCCAGGAGAAAGTGAGCACATCCATCACTACAGGAGAGCCAGGGCTGAAATCATTAGGACTGTCTACAAAGCTAAAGCAAACTGATGCCAGGGGTACCTGTGGGTGGCCCCAGGGTAAACCTGTGTTGTGCTGCGCCAAGTCTTTCTGCAGTTCTATTGCTCACACCCAGTGGCTGCCAGGAGCAGCAGCCTCCTCTGCCTGGGTTCTGGCTGTCAGGCTTGCTCTGGCTTTGTGTGCTTTATGCTCTCAGGTGCACTGACTGCAGGCAACCTTGCATGCCTATTTGTGGACCATAAGTGGCCTTCTCTGTGCACCTGGTCCCCACAGGATGCACAGGGGTTGCAGTGCCACGGTGCATCTGCTGCAGGCACAGATGCAAAAGGTGTTGATGCTGCAGGTTTGAGACAGAAGGAGCAGACACAAGCTTAGCACTATGGCATCACTATAGGTTATCACCTATTGAAATGCTGTGGATTAAATTGGATATAGATGAATGCAAATAAATGCAGCTTGAGAGAAAAGACAGGGATTTTCCATAGATTCCAAACTAACAGACCTGTGAAACTCACTGCTTTTTTGAATATTGTAAAAATAAAATTACATTTTTGGCCCTTTCAGTCTGGGTATCACTTGCAGTAGTTATAAACTACATAAAATGAGAAGGACTCCCAAGGATGAGCCACAAGGACGTAAGCAGATCTCTAGTTGGGTTAATGTGAAATTCATTCCAATTAATTTATGTAGCAAAATTAAAGGATTTGTCAGGAAAGTGTGCAACCATTTTGAAGGTATATGGGATCGATCAGCACAAGCATAGTGGTACCAGCATAACTGTCCTGTGCCTGCATACCATTCTTCCTTGTCTTGGGATCTTGGGGATAACAGCAAACATCTTTGTTCGTTCCAAGAAAAGTCTCTGTGTTTTTCTCTGCAGGAGCTTTATCTAACTCTTCTGATGTGCTGGGAAGGAAGGGCATGTTCCTCCAGCACATCCTCCAGCTTCTAATTTGCTCAAAAAGCCAATATTGAGCGATTGAACTGATTTTTAAAATTTTTTTAAATGACTTCTTAAGCTTGATTACTTTTTCATCTGCCTGTGAAACATAGAATACATAAAACCTCCTGTTCATACACTCTCTGAGGATACTCATGTCAGTCCCCATTGTGTTTCATCACATCACCCACTGACTGCCACAGTGGACATGCAAATGCAAGACCTGATGGTTGTAGCACAGAGAAAAGGAGTAAGGACAGGTGGATGCACATTGTAACTAACACCGTGAGGTTTGGATTGTTCTCTTGGTGAAGGATGGGTGTGTGTGTGTTCTTCTTTCTGTCTGGCATCTTTGTATTTCTTTAATTGATATGTCTCTTTGATTAGATCTGAAATGCAAATGTGCAGGGAAACTTTATCTGCCACAAAGTTGTATTATGAGCTAATTTATCTGTCACATGCCTGACATCACAGTGTGTTTCTGTGGAAACACTGTATGCTATAAGGTAATGTGCTGTGCTCATATTCTAAACTGCAATTCATATAATTTGTATCTCCTTTTTTCCACCCTGTAGAAGATTCTGGCTTTTTGGCAAAATGAATTTTACATACCATCTCCTTTCATCCCCAGAATATTTTCAGAAATGCTATCTGAAACCTCATGATATTTACAGCTTGAAAGTTCTCGGGTGTAGGCTGGGCTCCCACACAAGGCTATATGTCCCTTGATATGCCACAGCTTGTTGTCTTTGCTTGAGGCTACTTGTTAACTCGCCAACTCAGCTCCATGAGGTGTTCAAAGAACTACCCCCCCCCAGCTTAAAAACTTCAAAAGGATGGGTTTAAAAGAGATTTTCTGCAAGCATTAGTCATGGGATATAGAAAATAATGCAAAAGAAAGAAAAGCACACAAAATGTGCTTTTGTGGAATGAATATATTTAAAGAAAACATAATATGAGAATTCTGAGACATAAAACCACAAGCCAAAATACAAATCACCAAACCCAAAGCACTCACAAGTGTGGCCAGTTCTCTAGGCATGTATTGTGCCCAGTTTAGTCTTCTGGTGTTAAGATGCAAAGAACCAGTCTCATCATGCTTGCAGGTGGGAACCATGGCATGACAATGAGTTCACAGATAGACACCCTTAAAAGCAGAATCCTTCTTTATTAGCTAAGCACCATGATAAAACTTCAATGAGACAACTACAGTATTATTTCATCCCAGAGGTACTTAACTGGTACCCCTTTTTCTGGACAGACTAGCTCCATGTTTTTGCCCAGTATAGTTGCTCTATTTCACCTGAGGCTGTCTAGTATAGTATCTCTGCAGACTAGCTCCATGTTTTTGCCCAGTATCGTTGCTCTATTTCACCCGAGGCTGTCTAGTATAGTATCTCTGGTTAGCTTTGGTTTGGTAGGTGTTAGGGCATCTGATGTATGACTTTTTGATTTTTCTTCATTTGAAATTTCTCTCTGGCCAACATTAGGCTCTTGATTCTTGAAGACATCCTAGAGTTTATTATAAGGTCTGCTGAAGCCCATCTGCATTGCATTGTTGCCTCTATATGACATTGCATACATTTCATCTGTGTGCCTTGGGCTGGGAAGAGTCAATGGTCATGGTCTAGTCAATGGCAGTACTTTTAGGTGCTTTTCAGAGGTACATCTCACTCCAGTGCACCATGGAATTCAGGTGGGTCCCACATACTCTGAGCAACATAATCTAGTAAGTGAAACTACTGAGAAGAGAAGCAGCTCATGCTCCCAGCAGACAGCTCTCACTGGACAGTACAGAAGCCCTTGCAGATGGAAGGTTTGTTTTCCAGAAGAGTTTGGACTGCCAGGTCTTCTGAGTTTGCACCAAAGATAAAATATTCTGTGGAAGGCAGGCTCTTGAGGACAGGGGTCATGCCCAGCTCAGTGGGGTTTCTTGATATGACTTCCCTGGTATAGCAGCATATCTGTTTACAAAGAGAGGGTTTTGTTACTCTCCTTGTTCCTTTTGGCACTCTGGACTCAGATCGCCCCATATCCGCAACCTGCAGGAGCTTCCCCTTGCTGGTGTGTAAACCAGGCATCCTTCCTTTCCTTGTGCCACTCCTCACCAGTTCATTGGCTGCATCCTCCCACTTACAGCTGCTGCTGTCTGACAGACTGTGCATTTCTTCAATGTCAAGTTTATGACAACTTACAGATGAAACTTAAAACCTCCATCTCTATTTAGCCACAGATAAATGCCAGAAAACCCCATTGCCTGCTGCTCTATTATTTGGATAGCCATGTTTTCACCAGGAGTAAACACCGAGGATAAAGAAAGTTGGGATCTGATGTGAATAGTGGTTGAAGGAAACAGCAATCTGACCTCTGACTTTGTCTCTGTGATGGTTGGTGACCAAGGTGCCAACCGCTTCTACGACAACATTGAGGATATGATTGGCTTCCGGCCGTGGCCCTTGATCAAGATATGCTGGCTGGTGTTCACCCCGGGTCTGTGCTTGGTGAGTGCAGTTGTGACAGCATGGCACGTTACTCTGCAAGTTCTTGCCTGTTTTGTGTTTATGTCCTGTCTTGCTCCATTGACTTTTACATGGTTTCTGAGCCAAATTCTGCTCCTACATCTTATGTTGAGAGTTGTTTTCTTTGACCTCAGTGGGAACACAGATGGAATCTATAGCTACAACAAATTCCTAGTCCTTCATCCTCAGGCTCCAGCAGGACTTGAATATCAGGGAAATTTCCAAACCAGGCTTGAGCCAGCCCAAATCATCTAAGAGCTCTGTAGCTAGAGAGACCCAGGAGGGCTAAATCTGTGCCCACATGGTACTTCTGGAGGGCTTCTGCCACAGAGAACAACAATTCCTGGCTTTGATATGCATAAATTGCTGTCTTAGTGTTGCTGGACCCTCAAAGCTGCTGCCAACTTGGTTTAGGTTGAACTCATAGGAAGCCTGAAGGCTTTACACTGCAGAGACTCCTGCCCTTGGCTCTGAGATAACTCCTTGTGCAGACAACATGCACCAAGCTCTGCCTTGATGCAGGTAACAAGGTCCATGTTAGCTCATGCAAGACAGTACCCTCATTGCCACCCAGTCAGTCCTTGCAGGGTGGCCAGGCTTGGCTGCTCCCTTTGCTCTTGTTATATCTGTGTTTTCTGCTCCTCAGGGTGTCTTCCTGTTTTCCCTGATCAAGTACACCCCCTTGAAATACAACAACTCCTACGTGTACCCACCCTGGGGCTACACGGTGGGCTGGCTGATGGCACTCTCCTCCATGGTCTGTATTCCTCTCTATGCCATCTTCATCCTCCTGAAAACCAAAGGATCCCTGAAGCAGGTACTGGGATTGTGGTCACTGGGCATGTTGCTGTTGCTTCCCCCAGATGGCTCATGGAAGGGCCCCAGGGAAGGTACACGTAGCACATTTCTTCTCTGAGAAGGCAAAGGAGGGTGTGAGTGGCCCTTCCCTGGAATGCTCTGTAGCTCTTGTTGGCAATTTGGAGGGCTTGGAGCATCTCAGCACAGCTCCCAGGGTGATCATCAGATGACCAGAGTCTTCTATAAGGTGTCACACCATCATGCTTTGTGTAATAAATAGACATATATAGATATATATGTAGTATCTATTCAATAGGTACCAGGGTAAACCAGGTGCAAAACCAGGATTTGGGTAGAGAGAAACCTCATGAGATTCAGCAAGGGCTAGTGTAAGGTGCCACACCTGGAGAGGAACAGCCCCAAGGCCCAGTATAGGCTGGGGGCTGATCTGCTAGAGAGCAGTTCAGAGAAGGACCTGGGAGTCTTCATGAGTGACAAGCTGACTATGAGCCAGCAGTGTGGCCTTGCTGCTGGGAGGCCCAGTGGTATCCTGGGGTGCATCATGATCCTTGCCCTAGTGAGGCCACATCTGGAGTACTGTGTCCAGTTCTGCACTCCTCAGTACACAACAAGGATCCCTGTGTCTGTGGTGTAGGTGTGACAGTCACACTGTGAAGTCATGGAGAGCTGGACCCTGCACTGCCAGCATAGCCAGGGATGGGCTGGGTGCAAGATGTCCTCATAGGCTCCATTGTCTCAGGCAAGATGAATCTGTGCCCAGTTAGGGCTGAGAGGTGTCTCTTTTTGCTGGCTGGGTGATGTGTCTTAGTAGAGAGACAGAAGTTGTGGCAGAGCTGTGTAATGCCCATGTCAGACTCAGGAGAAGATAAAGTACAAGGCCCAGATGGGAATGGTAGTGATAAGTCTTCAGTAAAACAGTGAGAGGGGCATAAACCATGCAGGCAGGAAGGTAGAGGAGAAGCATGATGCTCTGAAATAGTTCCTGTTTAGCTGCCTTTGACCTTGAGCCCTCCTGGTCATGATTACGAGTTAGCAAGGGAGCTGAGAACTGTACACCTCCCAGCATGAGGAGCTCCAGGTGAATCTTGTGCCAAGGTGCTGTGGTATGATTTGCTCTAAGTTCAGACCTCAAGTCCTGCCTCTTATAGCCCTCTCATGTGCTTGGGGCTATTTAGCAGTTCTGCATCAGTAGTTTCCCATGGGTGGTTTGAACAGTTTGACTGCGGCTGTCATGTCTGACACCCCACAGCTCACAGGTTTTACAGGTCAAAATGAGGGCTTGGAGCTGTCAGCGAAGTAATTGCCCACATGTCCTGCCTGCTACACAAGCAGTATCTCTCACCAGTGGCAAAGTGCTTCAAGCTCTTGGACTGAAATGCTGCTGTGAGTAGTGTTAATGTTTATTGTAGAGCACACCTGAAGAATTGAGTTTGGCCTGTTTCAGATGGAGGACTTTTCTGTTTGCCCTGGCTTAAATGATATTAGTTGTCATTTCCAGGGACTTTTCAGTTACATGAAGAAACTCCCAAAGATGTGGTTTAAGTATGTGGGAAGGATCAGCTGCTAAACTTGGGCTGATTCAGAGCAGAACCAAAGACAGCCACATGATACCTCCTGGAATAGTTGCACCTGTTTTGAAAAGAAGTTTTCTCAAAACATACCTGTTATCTTTTTCCAGTCACACCCCAGAAATGTAGTGGATTAATTTCCTGACACAGATGCTTCCAGGAACACTGCCTTTCAACTGAAACCATTCACTGAAAGCAAGTTTGTAACTGGTAATTATGATCAGTCACTGCAGAAAACTGATTCCTCTTGTTACACTTGACTGACCAAGAAACACAAATGTTGTTTCCTAATGTGTCTGATTAAGACAGCTCAAGCTTCAAAGACTGAAAACTCACAATGAACTGCTCACAGAGCAGCTGCAGACCAAGGTCAGTTTCAGAAATCATGGGGCAAATAGTTTTGAATAAATGAACAAAATCTGTGATTCTGGCAGGCACCTTACAAGGAGTGGGAGCACTAAAATAAACCCAACGTGTCATGGATGAATTGCCTGCTCTGCTTGTGATGCACTCTGTGAGGGAGGAGCATGCACTGCCCTGGACAGCTTGTGATGGACAGTTAGTAACTATAAAAGTCAGGTTTCAGTAGGGAAATGACATGCTGTCCCATGGAGCCTGGCAGGTAGCTGTGGGACATCGAGTGCTACTTGGCTTTGGAAGGAGAGCAGGAGTTCAGGAAGGTGTGCAGCTCCAGAGGGGCTTCAAAAATGGGATAAGAAAGACCAGAAATTCACAGCAGCTGTCCCTGTGAGCCTGCACTTTTTTCCCAAAGAGCTAGAAGGTATTTGCATTTTTGAAGAATAAACTCCCCAAAGCTGTCACAACACTGCACACAGGTCTCTGGAACAGCCTGTAGCACCCTGCATTGCACAGGATGGAGGGAGCTAAGGGCAGGCAGCTGCCTTACAACCCCTGTCTTCACCATCGCAGTCTGGCTGGCTGGAAAAGGAGATCTGGGATGGTCTGGGGGCAGGAACCAGTCTAGGGAGTGACTGCTTTACCTGGGAAATGCCACTGAGGTAGGCAACACCTACCACCCTGTTTTGGACCATAGCATGATATGCCCAGCACTTTCTGATGATCAGACCATTTAGAAGGCTCCCACCAAAGTCAATGGGAAGCATGGCTACTTGGTATAGGAAAAAGAAGGGGTTTATGGTGTTTTCTCCAGAGCCACAGAAAATGCCTGTGGTCCTAGTTGCCTGCGTCCTCCTCTGTGAGGAGCCCTGTACCTTGGGTGGTCAGTGCCTGGCCCAGGTTTGACCCCAGAGCCGGGGCTCATCGTCACCGAGAGCAGCTCAAGCAGCCTGCTCCTCTTCCTCCCTCTTCTACAGCTGGTCAGTGGGAGAGGAGCAGGGAGCTGGGAGCATTGGCTCTCTAGATGGCTTTGCCCCCAGAAATGGTTGTGAATCACTAATGGATTCCAGTTTGTTTGTCAGTTTAATCAGCAGAGCCTTCCTCTCCACAGCGGCTCACGCAGCTGGTTTCCCCAGCGGCAGACCTGCCACAGCCGAGGAAGCACACGGCAAGGCTGTGCCAACTGAAGCACGAGGGATGGTCTCCTCCAATCCAGGAGGTGCTCAGCATCACAGAGAGAGAAACCACCTTCTAAAGCACCATGGACATCCTCTCCACAACCCAGACTGATTTGCTCTCTCCTTCCCAAAGTGGTTTCTTTTCCCTCCTGGGCTCTTCCCTTCTCTCCATCACGTCTGAGACAGGAGCATCTGGGACACCCTCTGGTTCCAGCCAGCTGGTTGAGCCTACCAGGGACAGCATTTCTGTTGACACCCTGGGGACATCTCTCCCTGCCACCAGCTGGGAAGGCAACAGCATACTTCCTGTCAGAAGTGTCCTTCAGTGCTGACACTGGTGGGGAAGAGAGAAACAATATAGTAACAAACTACAAAAGGAAAAAGCAAAGGGGCAAACACCACCACCACCCCCTCCCCCGTTCCTGCTGGGAGGAGGAAAAGAAACCACAGTGGGGAGAGAGAGCAGAGATTAAAGGTGTGAAGGAGCCATTAGGGATGCAAAAGCGCAAAATGATGGAGCGTTAGTGCAGGAAATAAGTACGTTGGTTCAGAAGGACATATGCTGGAGGATGACAAGGGAAAGTTTACTTGTAGGTTACCTATGTACCAGAGAGAGAGGGTGCCAAAAGCACATCACAGCCAATGACAGGAGCAGGCTGAAGTGTTAGTAGTTAAGGCTTCAGTTGCCACTGAAAGGGAAGAGAGTCACAGGGTCTCACTGCAATCATAGTTGCTGATGATGGATCTCAAGGAAGTCCCAGGCTGGAAAGAGGGTGACTTGCTCTTGGTCAAAACTACATGGCTCAGTGAAAATGCATCTGAGAGTGAAACCAATGAATGTTTGACAATTCTTTCAGAAAATTCATGGAGTGCAAGAGAAGTCCCAGAGCAGTTGGTAAAAGAAAGCTGGGAGAAATGAGACCCTGGGGACTGCACGCCCACAAATTTAACTACACTGCTGGGGCAGTTTAGGGAGGAATTAATGAAGGAATTGATGGGCCTGATTCTTTGCTGCAAGAGTTGCTTTGGGACGAGGGTGGGGGAGGGATTGCATTCCCTTGGCTTTGCTGCAGATGACTGCTCAGGGGATAAGATATAATTGAGCGCAATAATCATCAGTTCAGGCAAGGTAAAGCATAATTAATAGGTAAGATGGGTTCATTGGAAGCAGATTGCGTCAAGTTGGGGGTCTGTCATTGCCAGGGTAGTCAAAAAATGTGAGGGATGGCTGGGAGGAATCATGCTCGGATGTGGTGTTTGGTGAGGTGCCAGATGGCTCTGCCCTGTGGAGGCTGGGGCTGGAAAACTCCCTGCCAAATCCTGACTCAATGTCTGTCATTATTTCACAGTTAAAACCACAGGAAAAGCCAGTGGCAGCATCCCCCCAGGAGCTTTGCTCTGGTCGAGGGTACACGCGCTGGTGCATGGCTCTTACACATCCAGCCACGCCAGAGAATGGCCATCAAAATGAATCACAGGTGCCACAGGCTCCTTTCCCTTGTGCCTTGTTCCAAGTAATTGCTTTTCCCTGTGCTGTGTGGAGATAAACGGCTCGCACTGAAAGTAAGCAGGAGAATCAGGCCTCATCTGTGCAATTCATACCTATCCCAATTGCTATGGGAACCTTATCTTTTCCAGTTTCCTGTGAGTTTAACTGGAGAATTAGCATAGGGCAATCTTTCACATTTAATTTCCTTTCCTTTAAAAACTAAAAATGGCAAACTGTTGGTGAAATGAACACTGAAATTCAAGTATCAGAATTTGTACCACTCTGGGACTGTTATCCTTGGATTGAAGATTATTTACTGAGGAAGGTGGAGAAAGCTGGCAGACCTCATTCCCATTCCCTGCAAAGGACTGCAGCACCACATGAGACACCATTCGTTAATTTAGATTTTTTTGAAGAGCTGAATGTTGCTGCAGTAGTTGTGGGAAGAGCTTAGTATCCAGAGGCTTGCCGTCAGCCTCAAGGTAAGTAGTCTGGTGTTGTTATCTCTCCCTCCCAGCAATGTTGCTTATGACTTGGTGGGTGGAGCAGCTCCCTTCAGAAGGTCTCTATATGCTGCCAGAACAAAGCCAGTGGCTGCTGCCAAGGAGCAGCAGTCCTGGCACCACCAGGGTGGCACAGCCCAGTCACTGGACCAGGGGGTGGTGGGTGTCTGCTGAGCCATTGCCTCCCTACGCTCAGAGCTGCAGCAGGGCCATGCTCAAGACTTTTGAGTTCAGGTGTGGGCTGCAGCTGTACCCACGGCCAAAATGTTGGTATTGGCTTTGAGAAGGAAACACACGTTCTCTTCTTTGAGTAACAGAAAGTTAAAGGACTGGGACTTACCATTCAGGTTCAGTCTTGGGCATTAGGATGGGTTTCTTGTACAACCCTTTGTAGGACATGTAACCCCTTTGCTCTTGCTGCTGTGCCTTTAAGATGTAAGGTAGTGTCATACTGTCAAAGAAGGCATGGAGATGTGTTCACTCCTTTTTCTGCAGCAGTTGCGTAACACTGTAAATTTCCTAGATAGAAATCAATTTCTTTTCAGTTTTGAGCACAAATGTGGGGCTGTGTTATTGAAAATAAATGCTGCATGAACCTGTTCCTCTGTTGCTTATGTGTAATATGACAGTAGCATCCCAGCTCTGCCAGAAAGCAACTTATTTTAACAAAGTCAGAGGAGGTATTGCTGTCCTTATTGAAAGAAATCACAAAATTTCCAGGATCAGGAAATTAATCCAGTTTCTTTGGATGGGATTGGCAGAGTTTCAGGCATTTTAAGTTGAAGCTCAGTGACCCAGTGCCATTTAATTCCCTTTCCTTAAAAAAGTAAAGTCATCCAGATATACCCAGCTGGGGGACCAGGGGAACATGCCACCAACAGCTGTCTTTTGTGGTGAGACTCCCAGCACAGTGAGAGCCCAAGTAATGATTTGGTAAACTTATACAAAAATCTCAGGCATTGCTGCTTGCATGTGACAGATCTGTCAGGTCTCCATCAGCCCGTGGATTTGGGCACTACTGGAGACCTCTGAGTCTGATGGGAAACTGCTCCCATCCTGCACACCACCAGGGTGTAAAGATACTCCCAAAGGGATGGTACAGAGAAAAGGGAGAGATATTTTTTGCCCCATAATTTTTGATAACATGTCAAGTCATGAAGCTGAAGTCGAAGGGAAGTTACGAGGTGGCCATACTGCGCTACTCCTCCTAGCTGGAAGAAAAACACTGCATGTAGAAGAAAGGACAAACATATGTCAAGCCCCTCCAAGTGTCAAACTGCTTCTGGTTTTCAGTTCATTGGGGGGGGTTGTATTTTGTGTTGGGGTTTTTTTTACTAAGAAGGGCATTTTCACTCTTCTCTCCAGAAAGAAAAGCCATGAAAATAGTTGGTTAAAAAAGAAATCAAGCCCAAAGGTCTTGTATTATCTTTCTCCTTTCTTCATTTCTTTCATTCCCATTATTCCTATTCCTCCTTCTTCAGCCTTCCCTCCCTTCTTCCTTAGGAGTGATAAATGGAAAAAAAGGAAGGAAATGATCATTGAAAACTTGTACTGGACAAAATTTGAAGAAAGAAAGATAAAGCAAATGGCAAACAAGGCGGAGAAATTGTTAAGAGTTATTTGCTTGCCATGCTCCTTCTAGACAGAGAGGTTGTGTCCATCCCTGTTCCCACCCAACAAGGCCCTTCCCATGCCCTCCTGGCAAGTTTCTTTTTCCCAGAGAGAAATGTATTGTTCACTAGCCTCTTCCCTTAGAACCTCATCTGAATGAAGGTGATTCCTGATCAGGATATCTTCAATTCTTGCGATTCCAACCCTCAACATAGTTTCCTGAGGGGAGGAAAATTGCATTTCATCTTGGTTGGAGCTCAGCTCTCAAATCTTCTCCTGCCCCAGGTGACCATGGCAGCCCTCAGGCAAGGGACCGTGACCTACCATAGCTCCCAGTGAGCTGGACATGCAGCTGTGCCCTACTCCCGGCCCTCATCTCACCTTTTTGGGTGGAGAAAAGCCATTCCCACCATAGCCCTAGTGCAGGGTTTAGCTACCAAGGAGCCACAGCTCCATCCTGAACGAAGCTCTTGATTTGCCTTTGATCCTATGCAAGTATTGCAGCTTGCCAAGGGCCAGAAGAAGACAAAGGGCAGTAGGGACTGAGCTGGAGGAAATGGAGCACGTGAAACCCTGCAGAAGAATAGGGGAGACTGATTTCTCAGGCCGTAGGTTGTGTTCGCATGGTGTGAGCTATGGGTGTTCTGCAGCAGCTCTGTTGTTTGTGCTGGCATCTGGTGACTTCTCGGAGATCTTGCTTCCCTGGTATGTGACAGGAGGGGCTTGCTGAGGTGCTTCCCTATCCTGAAAGGAGGTGGGCCTTGCAGAGGTAGAAATAAAAGCCAAGAACCAAATGACTTGGGTACACACCAAACTAGGGCTGGGAAAAGGCAGTCAGCAGTCTGAACGCAAGAACAGTAGTTCTCGTGGTCCTTTGCTTCATTAGGTTACACGTGCTTACCTATGGCAACCTCTTAGTTATTAGCTAAGTCATGCTTGAACAGGGGAAGAGGAGAGTAGTGTTCATCAAAGGAGAAGATAAACCAATACATGCTTTTAAAAAGTAAGGATTTAGATTTAGATTTAAGACTTGAGAGACTGAGGAGATGTACATATGCTGCTATCCAGTTCCCTAGGCAGGGATGCAGGGAAGGGCTGGGGCATTAAAGTGCAGACTTTATTCATGAACCTCTTGCTGGAGCCAAGAAATGTGTCTAATAGTGCTTGGAGGGGCAGTGGGGAGGTTGTTTTGCTTCGTGTCATTTTTAAATCCAGGGTAAGCTCTGCCCCTCAATTATTTTTGGAGCACGATCCTGGCTCTGTTTTGAATCCCTGACCCACGACTGCAAAGAAGGACATGTATTTTTGGAGCTGTCTGTTCTGGTTTGTCAAGCCTGAGCTTGGAAAGCTATGTGGAAAGGAAAGGGATTCCCAGAGAGAAATGCTTTCAATGTCTGTGCAAAGCTAGTTGTGGGCAATTCCATCCTGTCTTGCTTTTGGTGATGTGCCAAGCCTGTTCTGTGAAATAGCCTTTTGATTTTTTCCTCCTGTTTGTATATTTACAGGCTGTCGAGTAGTTTTGTGCCCATCCTGGCTTACAGACTAGGACGGCTGCTCTGGACTGAAGGAGTTCTCACACTCATTCATTACTTGCCAGTGGCCACTAAACTTTTCCAAACCATGCTTTGTCAAATGTGCAGCTTTTGCTGTGCCGTGGTGTAGACAGCAGTCTCTGGAGAAGGATGAGAGAGAGATTACAGGCCATCTGGTGCCTTTCTCACCCTCATATTTCAACAAGAGATGAAATAAACTTCTTTTTCTCATGGAGGAATAAACCCAGCCCCAAACACAAAAGCAGCCTGTCACTTTCCCATGTCCTGCAGAAGGCCCATCATCACATAGTGCAATGTGAACTTCCCTTCCCATGCAATAGCTTTGAGGTGGGGATTACCTGAGAGCTGGAGCCTGATGTTTCTTGAGCAGGCTCTCCAGAAGTGGAGGTCCTTGCTCTGGGATGCTGCAAGCAGTGCACACTGGCCCAAGAGCAGCTGAAGAGAAATCCCACCAGCACTATAAATCAGGTAACCCTGGGTTAGCCCTGGGTTAGCTGGGAGAGAGGCTGGCAGTGGGAACTGGGCTGCTGCTGGGGCTTAATAACTTTAGGCAAGACATGTCCAGACAGTGTTAGTTTTCTGTGCTATGCTTTTGAATGAAGTATGACTTCCCCAGATGGGCCAGGTGACCGTGGCACATCAGTCATGTAAGAGGGAGATGGTGGTGGAGCTCCCTCCCTATGTGGTTCTGTCCTATGTGTGTCTCTCTCCCACCAACACTGGGCTCTTTCATCCCCAAATGCTTTTGTAGGGCTCATCTTTACACCTCCTTTACACCTTTGCATAAAGCTAAAGCTCGAGCTACCAGCCCAGTGAAACAGGAGCCCAGGGGCAGCCTCCAGCTGTCTTGTCCCATGAATCTCATGATCCAGAAGCCCAAGCATGGCAGTGTGTGTCTCCACATAGCTGAGCAGTGTGGTCAGGAACAGCTAGGTTTTTCAGAGTCTGTAGCTGGAGAATATTTGAACAGTTTCAAAATGTATTGATTTTACAGTGGGTAAGTTGGGAAAACATGAGGAATTAAATTTTTTTTTCTTTTTATGAGTTACCTGACATAGACAGCAATTAAGAGATCCAGCTTTTAAAAGTTGTTTGGTGCCTAAAATTTTACATTACTTCCACTATGACCCCCACCCCAGGCTGTTTTGCGGTTCAAGACAGGGATGGCATTTCCCTTGCATTTGGGGGTTGTCAGGTTCAGTCCCACTTTTCTGCTTCCCTGATCTCCTGGCAGTTGGAGTTGGGCTTTATTAGGGTGGAGGATTACTGACCCATGTGGTTATTTCTGGGGGGTGTGTGTGTCTCTCCAAGCAGTTGCCACAGCCTGTTTGGTCTTCAGGCACCTGTGAGGCTTCACATGAAGAGAAGAAAGGCAGAAGGAGGCTGGTCCCTTTTGGAAAGCTAGAGGTGTTCTGAGTTTGTGAGGCTCTGGACTTGGACTATAAGTAGAGGTAAACTGTAATGTTGATACAACTTCCCCAAATTTCTTCCCTCTGCAGAAGGAAGGGAAGGGTGTTGTACTGGCTGTGGCAGCAGCACCTCTGGTGGTTCTGGGCACAGCCCCCCAGGCAGGCTGATGTGTGACACATCGAACGACGCAAAGCAATTTCCCACTGTCCAATTCTATTGATAGGAGCAGTTTCCCTGGGCAGTGTGGAACTCGATTGACCCAAGCGAGGGCTAGTTCTGGCTGTGTGCATCACATGGCCCCAGCAGCAGCAAGGCTGCAGGCTAGATTCATTTTCCCTCAGTGCAGTCACTGTCCCTTCCCATGTGGTGATAACTGAGGTGGCACCTGTGTGGCACTGTACAGAGGAGCCAGGACTTGGCTCTTCCTTCTCCTCCCATGCCCAAGGCCCATGTACTTACCGTGATGGAGCACATGTGGTGGGCAGTGGTTTTGCTGCCTTTGTTGGGAATGTGCCCTGATTTGCACCTCATGCCCAAATGTATCCTCTTTTCCCTCCCTGCCTATTATGTTTTTCCCACATTCCTGTGCTTTTGAGGTCAAAATGAGGAAAACATTTCCACACAGTTATTCTGGCAAGTGGCATAAGCACTATCAGTATAACTGTATTTAGGCTGATTGAAAGCATCTACCTCAGGGCTTTTATCAGTATAAGCCTCTTAATAAAGAGGGAAAAAGTCATATGAGCTATACTAATGATGTAACTAGACCTAAGGGCACATTTACTTTAAAGTTAGGTTGGTTTAACGAAGTATGTTATTTCAGTTAAATCTTCCACAGTACATGAGGGCACTTCTATTTATGTTCCATTCACACTAATTTTAATTTATATTAAGTCCATCAGGATCAAGTTTGAGCTAAGCTGAGCACAGTGTTACTTTTCACACTGGATTAGAAGCAACAGGACTACATCTTCCCATTCCCTTGTGAGAGCAGTTTCACTGACAGAAAAATTATCAGGTTTTTTAACTACATTTATCAAAACAGCCTGAAAACACAAGCATGCTTTCAGCAACATGTCTATGTCCTCTTATTACCCAATTAATCTTTAAGGTGGAATAATCATGCTTCAAAATGGGCTGCTCTGGTTTAATTTTGCCTAACTTGTATTGATTTAGGTAGGCAACACTGGTTGGTTATGGGTAGACAAGACCTGAGGGAACACCCTGCAGTGGATAGGTACTGCTGTCACACATGTCCTGCCAGAAGTCCTTCTCCCTGGAGAAATCCCGTGGTTCGTTCCCGTGATAGCTCTCACTTCTGGTTCCCAGGGCCTTGTGCTCCTTGTTGGTGTGCTGGACAGGACATTGTCACAGGGACATTGGGAACAGTTTCACTCAGATACCCCTGTGACAGGGAAGGTACCTCAGAAGATGGGGACATGAGGAGACTCTACCATGCTTAGAGTCTTCTCCCAAATCCTGCCATGAACACCAATGGTACATGGTCTCTAATGCCAGCTGGGAGTCCCAGTGACCCTGTGTCCCCTGGACCCCAGGCATGCTTGCACTCGGGGGACTCTGGCCTTTGGAAAATCTCTGGAGGAAGAGAAAAGCCCACAGGCAGGTGCCTTAGTCTCACCAGTGCTTAGAGTCTAACCAGCAATCAGTTTGAGAGCCTTTGGCAGCTGTTGGGAGGCAGGGGCTGGTGATCCAACCTCCTGCTTTGAAAGGGCAACTCAAGTCTGCCTTTGCCCAGAAAGAAACTGAATCTGTGTCACAGTGAGATGCTGTAGGTGTCAGTCCCATCAGACACATGGGCTGGGCTACCCACAGGGGTTGGCACCACTGCCAACTGCGCTGCAGCTCGGGAAGGAGATGTGATGGTTCAGGGGGCTGAGCTCTCACTGTGCTGTAGCCCTTGACAAAAGCCACAGACCTTCTGCTGTATGAAGCACTGTGTTTCTCTCCCCTCAGAAACTTCCATATATACAGCCCTATTTATTTCAATCAAATGGAAAAGAGGGTCACACAGCTAGAAGTACTCTACTCACACAAACTGGAGGTGAAGGCTCTTCACTGAAAGAAAGAGTAGGGAAAAATGCCATTTTGGCCTCTCTGAATGCATGGATTTTATTTTAGTAGCCTTTTTCTTTCTCTTCTGCCTGATATCCTCTCTCCTCCCATAAGACATCCCTGGACTTGTCAGATTGATCTTCTTCATTTTGTGCTGGGGGACTCTTGGTCCTTCAGGTCTTGCTTGCCGACTGAAAGCTCAGTGCTGATGAATTTCAGCAGAGGAAGTTTTCCTCCCATGTGTTTCTCAGCCACATGAATTAAAGTGAGGTGCGCAGGACAAACAACAGAAAAAACCACTGAGCTTAGCAGAGCTTGGCTTTTTCACAGCCCGTGATGTTATCTCACTAGTTCTCCCTGCCTCCAGAGTATTCCAAGGGAAAAAAAAGAATAGGCAAGCCCCAAACAAAAGTGCTTCAACCCAATCTATTTTTATTTTGCAGGTCACTTTTCATCTCCTCCAGGGGTGGAAATTCCGTTTCTTTTCTTATATTTATTTTCAGTTTTGTTCTTGCCATATTTCTTTTACATTTTTTATCCCTCCACCATATTTTCTTTGTTTGTGCTGCTGGCAGCAGGAGTGATTTAAAAATGCCCTGTCTTTGAAACAAGTCATCTCCAGGTGAAATGGCTCCTAAGGGCTCCTACCAGCTGCAGGGGCAAGTGGCATAAATGCAGATTTAGGACCAGTGGGTGAAGATAGTTGTAAATAAAAGTACTGGCTGGGAAAAGTACCGGACAGGGTTCTGGGGGAAGGATATTCCAAAGCTGTGTGCCCCAGCAACATGGCCTGGCAGCCTGTGGAGAGCTACAAATGTATTGGGCAAGAGCTTTCCCCATTCCACCAGACTGGATCATCCCAGCTTGTCTGGGAGTGATTACACAGGTTGACCAAGAAGTAGCCAAAGTTCTGGCAGTTTTCCTGGGGAGAAGAGGCCAGTGAAGCTGGCAGGAGATTCTGTTACTGGGTATTTACAGTCCAGCCCCTGGTGAAAAAGCAACCCTAGACCCCACCAGAGGAATCTTCAACAGGCCACCTGAGCTGGGATTCATGTAGAGCACCTGTGAGTGGAAGCTGGGAGGATTGAGCACAGACTTGAGACTGCCTTGCCTACCCTGGCCTACAGTCTGTTCCCTACTGAGCACTCTTTGGGGAAGGATGGCTTGGGTGGCAGGAGTCAGACCATACCTGAGCTCTGAGCCTGCTCAGAGAGGAAGGAGGCTAGTCAGCTTGGCCACCCTAAAGGGTGGCAGGATCACTGGGGCTGCAGAGAAGAAGGCTATGCATTGGACTGGGCTCAAAAAAGCAGTGCCTGCCAGCCTTGCTGTGCAGACCTTTGGAGGTGGTGGACTTGGTGGGCTTACTCAGAGCCAGGCAGCCTCATAGCTCATAGCAGCTCCTCTCAGTGAGCGCAGCCTAATTCCTCTTTGCAAATTATCCTCAAGCGATTATACTTCTGCTTATTTTACAATGATTCTGTTAATGATTTTTGCAAATTAATTTTAAACCAAGAGATGTCTAGCCAGATTATTTGGCTGCTTTCACTGCTGCCATCACGTCCAATAGCTGTTATTCAGAAAACACTCTTTGCACTTGTGTTTACTCACACAGATTATATGGTGTGGTTGGGCTCTTTTGCTGGCTACATCCCAAACCACCAAAAGCTTTGAAGGTGGCAGCCCAAAAGCTTCAAATGCAAATACTGAAGCCAGCGAGTATTTGTCTGCGTATTTGCCAAGCTCCCATTTTCTGAGAACACACGCTGGTGAATGAAGAATTAGTCTCATGAATGTGGATGGACAAAAAACAAGAGAGCAGCTCCAAATCCCATCTTTTCCAGCAAATTCTGCTTCTCTTCTAAAGTGTGTTCCCAAATTCATTTGGGCTTACCTATGTCTGGTTCTAAGCAAGTATGAAATATCTATGTACTCTCTTCTTTTCTTGGCCCCACTTCCCTTTCTTCTGGAAAAGAAGGGGTTGCTCAGACTGATGCTGAGAGACATTCCTGATCTCCAGTGCCTTTGGTACGTACTGCCTGCTTCTGCATCTAACTTGCACAACAAATGTGGTACAGAAAAGGCTTGCTGGTTTCAAATTCAGATTTTTGTCTGCTTGCTGGCCAGACCAGAAGTGCATGAGGTGGGGAGATGGTTTGCTGTGCTTCCAGTGAGAGAAACTACCTATGGCACTGGTGTTTCCAGTTGACCCACTGCAGTTCTCAGGTGTTCCTCAGCCAGGACTGTGAGGAGAGCTGTAAAAACACATAGTCCCTCAGGTGTGAGATCTGCACCTGCCCTGCCAGCAAACTGCTACCTGTCTTTGTATTTTAAGAGGTGTCACATCAGCAAATGGCCTGGAGGAGAGATTGAAGGAACAGAGGGAACAGTGATGGATGGGCTAATGCCAGGCTCAGAAAAGGGTGAGTTATGATATCTTGGTAGCTGCAGTTTCATTTATTTTGATAAAAGGAGGCCAGGAGCTTTGCTGCTGGCTCCCCACTGAAACTACCTGCAGGTACCTGCTCTAATTTGGGTGGTTTTGCCAAAGCAAATCTGGCCTGGTAACATGGCATTACGTTCCAAAAGCCCTTTCCCAGCCTGTGCCCCGTGGCAGCTGCAAAGCAAGCTGGGCAGACAGGGGAGAGCTGAGGCTCCTGCATGGTCCAGCACAGTGCCTGCACACTTCCCAGCACACGGGGGATGTGCACCTCTGCCAGTTCTGCTTTCACCAGAGGCTGTGATTCATAGAATCATGGAATGGTTTGGATTGGAAGGAACCTTAGAGACCATCTAGTTCCAACCCCGCAGCTGTAGAAGAAGCTCTCCAATACACTGTGAGCCTTAGCTTACCAGGCTTGATCTCATTCTTGTGAGACTCAGCTGGCAGCAATTGCATAATACTCCATAGCACAACGGGCAAAAATAATTTCCATATTCTGCACTACATGCTCCCTGTCCTTGCAGGTCTGACCAGTGCAGGCTGTGCTTGCTTGCAGAGGCAGAGAATGAATTTTCTAGAGACCAAGGCCAGTATATTTTCACTGGGTAATTTTTTTTTATGCCAGAGAAAAGTCTAAAGGAAAGATTTCTGAGATAGATGTAGTTTACTTCTCTTTTAATTTTATCAGATGCTACGTAAGAGGTACTCAAGCTAACACAGTGATGTGGGGGACACAGGCTGCCTGGAAGAGGAGATGGATCAGTGTGCTCTGACAGACCCACAGCTTGCTCTCAGAAGGGGTTGTCACTCACTGCATTTGCTTCAGCTCAGAGAGGATGCTTTTCTGTCAGGATGCCTCCAGCTTGCATGCAATCTTCTCACTCAGCTCTCAAACACTCCTGGGTTTACTCAGTAAAAATGATTTTTCTGTCTTCGTGTTCCCTCTTGCCAGCCTTGATAGCCTTCCTGGCATCACCATCTTTCTCCTTTAGCAGCCAAAAGTAATCTGGTGGGGGTCTTACTGCCTCCTCCATACTCCCCTAGTGCCCACGTAGCCTGAAATGTGAGCTTCAAACACAGCCCACTGGCAGGATATTAGCACAGATGTAAATGGGACCAGGAGCAGCGACCCCAGCAAAGCTGTAAGGCAGCCTCCTGTTTTCCCTCCCATCCCTGTAGGTTAAGGGCTGTGGCAGGTGAGCTGTTACCTTCAGCAGAGGGGGTTTACAGTGCGATTGCTGCTCTAAGGAGACACAGGGGACCTTGAAAAAGGTGAGTTTTGAGAATATGGAACAAAAAATGTGGGATTGCTGGGTATATCCAGGGAGCTGGTGCAATGGGCCATGAATGGGCTGCAGCAAGTCCCTGTGTAAGTGTGTGAGGATACAGGGGAATCCAGGTCACCATGTTGACTCTGCAGCACTGAAAGCTGCTAAATATAACTTTGTCACTAATGTAAGCATCCCTCACTCTGCCTTCACACAGAGACGAGCTGATTAAGTGCAAAGGTGTAATGTTTGCTGGCAGTCTCTGGAGAGAAAGATATTTTAACTCATTTGGGCTTCTTCCCCTGCCCCTCTGTCAGTGCTGCTGCTATCGAGGTGATGCACACAGAGCCGGCGGCTCCCGAATGGTGCTTTTGAGAGTGACTTCTCTGTGCTCCCAGTGGATGCAACTTGTCTTGGGCCCCAGAAAGGAAAAGGAAGGGAAATAAAGGTTCCATACAACCCCTTTTAGAGCCAATGACAGGATTTGCATGCTAAGCAACTGGTCATGAGCATGTGGCTCCTTTCCTTGGCTGATGGTTGGCACCAGACACTCCAAGTAGAAGTATCCCTCTTCCTCTCTAGCCCAAAAGCCTGATGGGGTGACCGGTGACACGATGGTGGCCTTTGTGGCGGTTCCTGCTGAGCACTGCCTGCCTTGCTCTCCCTTGGCAGGGCTGTGCTGTGGCAAGTCTAGCCCAGGCTGTGTCAGGCAGGGTTGTGTGAAAGCAGGAGAGGTTCATGAACCGAGAGAATCAACTTCCCTTCCTCGACGTCCTCTGTGTGGCTGCAGCCAGCCCTGTTTGTGGGGAAAGACAGAGACCACTGTCCAACTGCAAACTTGCAGGGCACGGGTTGTGTACAGCACCTTTAGCACGGTCGCCTACGTACTGCTGCACCCATGCTTGCAGGAACTGTGGCAGCAATGTGGGTACAACCAACCCCTTTCAACCCACTCTCTACTGGTTCCCCCTTTTTTCGGTGCCAGGCCCTTTGCCCGTGCTTCTGCCCTCTCTCCTGCCCATGCCCTTGGAGCCTCTTCTCTCTGAGTGACATGTGACTTTCCAGGGGCTGTGGGTCCCCCCCCCGACCCACACCCACGACACACAGGGTGTTGATTTGACTGGACATGAGCTCAAAGCTCATTAAGGGCTCATCGATATGAGCAATGAGGAGCTGCATGGGGTGAGCAGGGGAAGAAGGACCCTGCGGCAGGAGGGGCTCATAGCTCCCCCCTGCATGTGGGAGCAGGTCAGTATGTGCATCCCTGGGCTGGTGTCTCCATGAGCAACTCTGCACACCCCAAGGATCTGCAACCGGCTGGCACCGTGAGGCAGGGGAGTCCCGCACCGTGAGGCAGGTGAGTCCACTGGGACAGCAGTGGCTGGTCTTGGAGGTGTGAGCACTGGGGTCAGAGAAGGAAACATTGCAGAAGTGGTTGGGAAGAGCCACCTGCCCACATGAGCATCCCTGGGGAAGGGCCAGTGCAGGTGCTGGACTCTCCTCCATCCATGCTAGGTTGGATGTGAGGCTGAGGGTCCCAGCACCCTGAGAACGAGGCAAGAGGCAGGATGGCTTCTGTCTCCCAAAAGGTGCTGGAGAGGTGAGCAAATGGGGGCAGACCTGCCTGGATGGCACTCAGCAGGAGCAGTGTGAAGCAGGCATGCTTACAAAAGCAGGAGCAGGTGTTGTCTATGCTTTACCTGCAGCTGCACCACCTGCTATGCCTTAATTTCTCTGTCAGTTGCCATTGCCATTGCAATGTCCCTTGGTCAAGAAATACACCGGTTGCTGGGAAGGCAGCATTTTTCCCATCTGACACTACCATGCAGTATTCGATTCCCCTCAGTGTTGACAGGCAGGTGCAGCAACCAACCTCCAAAATATCCTCTGAGCAAAATCCCAGGCTGAGGAGGGTGTTTCTGCTGCAGAGGAGAAGTGGGGCATAAGCCATCCAGTCCTCCATGCTGCAGTGGGGGTGGCCAAGGAGGACCTGCAGGTGCTTCTCCCTTCCCTGCTGAGTGAGTGGCCCCCCATTCCCAGCAGGGGAGCTGGCACTAACAGGCAGGGTGAGGGGGAAGATGCAGTCCCAGGACATCACCTGAAAGTGGTATGTGGGGCTAAATACTGGGAAGCTTCTCGCAGTGCCTATGGGCTGAGAAGGAGACGTAGTGAGCACAAATGATGGCTCGGTAAAGATGATGTATCAGCAGTTATGTTACAACCCAGGACAAGTTTTCCTGGGGAGAATCCCTGGTGGGCAGGAGTTGGGAATGGGTTAGGTGATATGCATACAAGATGCATGGGTACAGCTGCCCCTCCCTGGGGCTGGGAGAGTCCTTTCCAGCCTTATGCACAGCAACCCCAAGGATCAACTTGAAACACAGTGTGCTCTTGGCACCCCCTCACAGAAGTCTTGCAAGCTCTGGTGGCCTGTGACAGTGGAGCTCAGCTTCCCTGCCTGTACAGCTCTCAGAGAGTCTCTGTGGACTGTGTCTGTTTCCTTCCTTCCTTCCTTCCTTCCTTCCTTCCTTCCTTCCTCCCTCCCTCCCTCCCTTCCTCCCTCCCTTCCTCCTTTATTTCCTTCCTGCCTCTAACCCTGAAGGAGGTGACTTGCTCCCTAGATGATGCCCTCTCCATCTCTCCTCTGTCTCCACAGCACTGGAGACCTGGACAAACTCATTCACCCCCTCTCTCCCTCCCCTCCTACCTTCTCCCTGCTCCACATCTCCTGTGAGTGCTTCTTGGAGCTGCAGCCTGGATACAAAAGGCTCCTCAGTTCACTGGTGACCGTGCTGTGATGCTGCCAGCACCTGTTGGATACCTTCAGCAGATCAGTTCTCCTCTCTCTAAGAGAGGCTCTGCCACAATTTGGGATTTTGTTGTGAGACCAAAGACACACAGCTGGAAATGTGTTTTCTTCTAAAGAAATTTAGTGGGTACAAGGAACAAGCAACTAATGTCCTTATACTGGGAGTGGATGTCCCTGTGACACTGGGTTCTGTTTTCTGGGCATAGAGCAAGTGGATGCCATGGGCTCTGTGGAGATGCTCATGTAGTTAAAGGCTTGTGCCTGGCCCTGGAGGGTCAGGGTCTGCACCCTGATACAGACTGGTTGTGTGAGATGTGGCTCAGCTCTCCAGCCAAAGTAACAGGGACAACAGCCTTTCCTTCATCTGCCCTATCTCCCAATACCACAAGCTCTGGGGAAGAGCTGCTCCTTCTACACTCTGTATCGAGTTTAGCACAAGAAGTAAGGAGTGAAGAGCTGAGTGTTAAAGTAGTAGAAACAATAATGCCCATCTTGTTGCAGGCTGATTCTAGACAGCAGGGGATGGTGCCTTTACTGGGTAATGTACACATTTTCTGGGATATTTTGAGGAAAACCTTAGCCAAGGGGATGGACACTAGCAATGCTCTTGCATGGTTTCTGCAGAAGCAGCTGGCTCTGCTATTCTCTATTTTCCACCCCAAAAAAGCGTGTGAACAAAGGGAGCCTTGCAGCAGCCTCAGGACCCTGGGACATGAAGATCTCTCTGGTTTCATGGAGAAGAAATAATTTAGCATCTGAAAAGTGGGCACAGATCTTCTCTTTGGCTTGGCTGTGCTGCAGCAGGAAAAGAGTGCTGTGCTCTGCATGATGAGGCTCTGGTCTTTCTCAGAGCTGAATACATGTGCCAGGGTGGTGATGGACATTTCCACAGGTGCCACATGGGAAACCTGCTGTAGTGTCATGTTTAAACTCTGACCTGTTTCCAAGTTCTTGCAAAGTAGAGCCCACCTCCAGCTTGTAGTTCTGCTCTTATTGATTAGCATTTTGAGTCCTTCAGGCATTTTGCTGTGCCCAAAGCACCATGTGCTTTTCATAACT